>NC_138770.1:187516296-187525698 GCF_965119305.1 Pelophylax lessonae | reverse complement strand
TGCAATCTGTAACGCTCCGGCGTTTGTTTAGTGAACTGGATTTGCAGCTGCAGAATTTCCACTCAGTAGTCGTGCAGAGATGTGTTGAATCACCATATCCAACTCTCCAGACTCATCATTGTGGCCCAGCCTGCCTCAGCATGCAAATATACAGGCACTCAGATAAGATGTTCCTGGAGTGATAGGTTGTATACGATAGTATAGAGGTGATGTGCTGAAAGGACAGGCGTGAGTAGTGATAGCAATGATAGGCACTCAATAGTAATGTTCAGGAGTGTTAGCAGATGGTGATAGATAGTATGCAGATAGGTTAGCAATCATGTACAAATAACAGGTGGTAGGGGACAGCAGATGAAGTGTACAGGAATTGCTAACTCAGTGCAAGGATATAGATGGTAGTAGACTCAAGAGCTAGCAATCTATGTAACAGTGCAGATGATAGAAATAGTAATGCATAGATAGCAACAGTCTTTAGTATGCAAGAGTAGATAGTGTAAGTTGATAGGAAGGAATCCCCTGTGGGGTACTTATCACTAGTTGGTTTAGAGAGATGAGGGGTCCGGTAATGAGGATAAGGATCAGGTAGCGAGATACGGGATCCGTAGCGAGATACAGGAAATAGCTGGAGGCTTCGGCAGCGTCAGACAAGGCTGTGTAACAAGCGGTTTGCACGAACACCTTGTGAGTGAAAACCGGCGATTGAAATAGCCGCTCAGAGCGGCGCCTAGTGATGACGTCACGAGATTTAAAGGGACAGGTAGCTATATGCGGAAGAAATGGGCTGGAAGGGTACCGAAGGTACCAGAATCTTACAATGTGATGGCAAAACCACCTGAAGCACTGAGCCCTGTCCTGCATCCTTCAGAGTTGCAAACAGAGTTTCCCAGTGTGCTGTGAACTAAATATATCATGCCTGACCTTGTTTGCAGGACCACGTATCAGCAGTAACATGGACCTTGCAGCTGACTGCCTTGCCCAACAATGCCACAACATTGCCATCCACGTGATAGTAGAGACCTGGAATGGCCCTACGTAAAAAGAAATAGTGACTGGAAACCTGCCATTGTGATACAGCACATTGTGCAAAATCACAGAAGGGGCAGAATCCACCAGACAGAAAGGCAGGAGTTGTAAAGCCAGCAGCTTTGACAAGCTTGAATTTTGGCTTGATGTGCTTGAGGCAAAGTTTGCAAATTGCAACAGTGCGATCGGCTGTACATATGCTAAAAAAGGCCCAAACAGCTGAGCTGTGGGAAGTGAGCTGGGAGATAACAGCCCCACAATCTGGTGGAATAGGGTGGCTGCTCTCTACTTTTCCATGATGGCTGCCTCTTTGGGGTTGTGCCTCACCCTCACTTTTCTCCTCTGCTCTATCCGGCACCCAAGTCAGTGACCTCCTCATCATCATCCCCTCCATCCTCATTATCACTGGAGACAACTTGGCAATATGCTGTGGCTGGGGGAACATGACTGACAATTTGTTGTTTACCCCTTTCTGTAGGCTCATGTTCCTACCTTCCTCAACCTCAGAAACAAGATCTGAATCAACTAATGTATATGTGGTGTGGGGTGTGCTAAACAACAAATAAATAATAAATATATAACCTATATCTATGTGTGAACCAAATCAACAAAAGTAAATATATATAACATATATCAATCTGTGAAGCCAATTAATAATGCAAATCAATTGGTGCATAAACATAAAAGTTCATAAATGTCCATAAATATTGTGCAGGTGAGTAGAATTGTATTCTATCCAAATAATACGTGTATCCACCACCGAGTGAAATTCATCCTTACCAAACGGAAATAAATAAGGTGCAACTATATTTTCTTGTGCTGAAAAAATATCCAATCTCCTTGTGAACAAACACCACGTGTAAATCACCAAGAATTAGCCTCTTACCAGTTGGTAATAGGTATGCACTTGTTCAGTGAAACCACCGCCTTGCTTCCTCTTTAAAATCCTGAAGTGGGATGTAGAACCGCTCTACCTTTCTTTCTCCACTAGATGGCAACGAGTACCAGCAAGAAACACAGCCTCATCCTTCTTTACAAGCTCACAAAACCACCGTGTATTAAAGGAAAAAAAAGGACTAATAGTGTATTACCCTTGAGATTTATTCAAAAAACAGTTGATAATGCACTTACAATTAGATGTCTTGTATTCAGCATAAACATAGGCATACAAATTCCTGCAAAGGCTTGCGGCCGGCTGCAGCACGGACCGCAAGTTGTGTGTGACGTGTGCGCCTCCTAATCTGACCGGTTTCTTCCCATAGGACTTCTACTGTCTCAGAGCGGTTCTACATCCCACTTCAGGATTTTAAAGAGGAAGCAAGGCGGTGGTTTCACTGAACAAGTGCATACCTATTACCATCTGGTAAGAGGCTAATTCTTGGTGATTTACACGTGGTGTTTGTTCACAAGGAGATTTGATATTTTTTCAGCACAAGAAAATATAGTTGCACTGCTGGCCCCCTCACAGTGCCATGGGAAGGTCTGCCTCTCCTTGTTGGCCTCCCAGACATGATTGGGGGGGGCACTTTTTTCTACAAAATGTAAAAAAGATGTGAAAATGTGTATATGGATGCTCTTTAATAAATGGAAATTGGTACTTTAAAGAAAAAACAGGTGTTGCCAAAATGACGGGCTCTGTAGAGGCCCCATGAGACCCGTGTATATGTTTGGGGTACACCAAATGGGTGGGACTTTCAAGGTGAAGTTAACTCGGTATAAGTAGATAAATAGTAATACCAAACAATGAATAAAAATACAATAATTTTATTAGTACATAATAGACATAAAATTTGATCAACAGGTGATGCGAAGTATCAATACAAATATACAGAATAAAGCATGGATTTGAGAACCATATTTTGTGGTAACAGGGTCACACAGGTACTTTGATGGGCTAGCGACAGGTACTTTGATGGGGTAGTGACAGGTACTCTTTATTGGGGAGGGGCAATCAGTGTGTTTGGGGTGCACTGTAATTGGTAACTAGCTGTTACCACAATCTCCTCCTCACACAGGATCAGTGTGTGAGGAGGAGAACATGGTGACAGCTAGTTACCAATTACAGTGCACCCCAAACACACTGATTCCCCCTACTGAATCCCATCAGAGTACCCGAGTACCTGTCACCTACCCATCAGAGTACCCGAGTACCTGTCATCAGAGTACCTGATGGGCTGGTGACAGGTACTCGGGTACTTTGATGGGCTAGTGACAGGTACTTTGATGGGGTAGTGACAGGTACTCTTTATTGGGGAGGGGCAATCAGTGTGTTTGGGGTGCACTGTAATTGGTAACTAGCTGTTACCACAATCTCCTCCTCACACAGGATCAGTGTGTGAGGAGGAGAACATGGTGACAGCTAGTTACCGTGTTCTCTGTTGACATTTGTGACCGGCTGTGATTGGACACAGCCGGTCACGTGGTAAAAAGCCAATTTCATTGGCTCTTTACCTAGATCAGGGATGGGCTCTGTCCGAGGGACGAGCCCCGTCCCCGATAGCCGCGCTTCCTCGTTCCTTGAGGAAGGAACGAGCGGCTCGCTCTGGAGCCGCTCATGTGATCGGCTGTGATTGACACAGCCGATCACGTGGTAAACAGCCAATTTCATTGGCTGTTTACCGTGATCGGGGTTGGGCTCAGTCGAAGGGACGAGCCTCACCCCTGATCGCCGCGCTGCGCGCCCGCGGGGGCGCGCAGTAGCGGCGAGATCGGGCGGACGTCATATGACGGCCGCCCGGATCAAGAAAGACTTCCTGCCGCCGTCATTTTATCATGGCGCAGTATGGAAGGGGTTAAACATGCAGTAACGCACTGAAATATACAACGGTAAATGTGCAGTAACACACTGAAATGTACTGCATTAAATGTGCAGTAATGCACTGAAACATACAGCAGTAAACATGTGGTAACGCACTGAAATATACTTTGGTAAACATGCAGTAACGCACTGGTTATACTTTGGTAAACATGCAGTAACGCACTGAAATATACTTTGTTAAACGTGCAGTAACGCACTGAAATTTACTTCGTTAAATGTGCACTAACGCACTGAAATGTACTGCGTTAAACGTGCAGTAACGCATGGAACCATACTGCGTTAAACCTGCAGTAATGCACTGAAATATACTGTCTTAAACGTGCAGTAATGCACTGAAATATACAGCATTAAATGTGCAGTAACGCACTGAAATATACGTGTAATAACGCACGGAACTATACTGCATTATACCTGCAGTAATGCACTGAAATATACAGTATTAAACTTGCAGTAATGCACTGAAATATACTGTTTTAAATGTGCAGTAACACACTGAAATATACTGCGTTAAACGTGCAGTAACACACTGAAATATACTGTGTTAAACGTGCAGTAACACATTGAAATATACCTTAAATGTGCACTAACCCACTGAAATATACTGCGTTAAACGTGCAGTAACACACTGAAATATATTGCTTTAAACGTGCAGTAATTCACTGAAATATACTGCAGGAAACCTGCCCTGACAAAATAAACTGACACTAAAGTAAAAATGAATGGTCGAACTACACTCACACTGCACTATCACTAGAATCACAGTAAAGTGACACTAAAGTAAAAATTATTTGTCAAACTACACTCACGCTGCACTATCACTAGATTCATACTAAACTGATATTCTACACTGACAATAGAATCAGAATAGCACACTAACTCGCTAGGAGCACTGAACAGAGCCCTGTCCTATCTCTCTCCACACCAATATCACACTGCAAATGGCAGCTATGGGGAGAATATTTTTATAGTGTGGGGCGGGACTAAGAACAATGGGCCATGATTGAATAGAGTCATCATTACTTTCTCCAATCATGGCTATGGCAGTACAAAGCTTTCATTGCGTCAGCCAATCAGGGCTTCTAACGCACTGAGAGGCCTGAACTCATGCTGAGCCCGAACCGTTCAGCCAACTCTACCCAAAAGTAGGTTGCAAACACAGTGTGTTTGCCTGAACTGGATTGCATGGGTATAAACACCCATGAAATCTGATTCCAGCGCGGCTATAAAAAAAAAAGGTGCCTGCACCTTTTTGATGCAGTGCGATTTGAGCCATCAAAAATGATGCACTACACAGAATCGCATGTAGCTTGCGGTTCCCACTGTAAACCTACCCTCAAACATGTATTTTTTTTAGACTTCTTTGTTATTTCTAAAGAAAACAAATAAAAAAAATTGGTAGAAATTTTTTTTCTGGATTGCTTGATTAATACGATGCCATAGAAATTATGTGATTGGTTACTTGTAGTACAGAACTTTTCCTCTTCTATGTTCACCTTCTGCAGAAAATGTTGAACGCTGAAGTTTTCAAATTCAACCATTTTTCCTATGAAGTTTGTAAAATAATCTGCTTCCATTTCACATTTTTAAAGTATTTTTGCCACCCTGCAGTTCCCAGCTTTATAAATATCTCAGAAAGCAGCCAGTGAAGTAGATAATGACAATGAAGAAACAAGATGCTCAATTTCTGTATCAGTAAGCCCCTATGTCTTTTTCAGCCCCACATACTGTGATTCTAGAGTTTGGTCAGACAAAACCATTCCCTGTTCAAGTTACCTGCAACCTTCAGCCTCGCGTGGTTGCTAAATACTGTAGTTCTACCAAAATATGGAAAAAGAAGGAACAAAAGAAAAGAACAAACATTTTAATAAATCCCATGTTCAGACCATCCTTTTTTTTTTTTCACTGGCGTGTTTGTTGACTAACCGTAGGAAATAAGATATATTCGCAAATTCTGAATTGTACTATATCACAACTTGCCCGAATATATTTTAGAATTTCTACAAAAAGGATGAAGCAGCTTTGATATGGAAAATGTCCCTGAAATCTAATAGGAATGCAGAAAAGCACGTGGCACAGATGGTTATAATATGTCATGGAAATGAACGCATTGCAATTTTTTTCGTTAACACAAAATAAAATAAAAAAATAAAATTTGAAGGTAGCATTGAGTATATAGGCTATTATTGTGTCATGGAATGCTATTTGCCCATCTGGTTAGTACACAGCATGGTGTGATCTATGCACAACCGCAGCAGCTAACAAGATATAGAAAAAGAGGGCAAATCCTATATGTGTCACTAGAGTTAATGTTTAGATAAGAGGTCTGTCACTGCATAGAGCAGATATTCACACATGGTTTACATTTGTGTTTAATTCAGAGGTTGTTAACCTTTATCGGTCAGGGACCTGGATTAAGCCTGGCATTTTGCTTTGGGACTTATGGTTTGGTCTTGAATTAATAATGTGTTTTATTTTAAAAAACTTCACCGTAAGCTGCATATTTTCCCCAGTATTTTCATAAGTGTCAAGAAACAAGATACTGTTGCAACATGAGAGTAAAGATTGTAGAGATGGATTATTTTATTATACCTTTATGCAGCTCATAAAATGAATTTTTTCAGGCACTGAACAAACATATTCCATTGATAGAAATCAAGACACAACAGTTGTCAAAGCTCACAATCCTTACACAAAAGACAAGCCGTAGAGTAATAAACATGGAGATTGCAATTGATGACCTGCTTCTGAATATGCTGGTTGCCTTGGGTCATGCTTATCTAATGGTGTTGATTTACTATATAAGAGAGAATATTTAATTTGCAAGTGCATATTCACTTGTCTTAGTTAATAATAAGAGGCTGTGTTCACGCTAAATACTGAATTATGTGCAAGAAACAAAGAAAAAAATTGGATTATTGTGTGCACGTAATTTGATGATTGAAGTAAACACAGCTTTACCTTATTCACTAATAAAAGTCAATGTACAGCATCATACCTCCCAACTTTTTGAGAAGGGAACGAGGGACACATATTAGCAAAAAAGTAAGAATAGGACACACCCATTGCCACGCCTCCTTAAAGGAGAATTAAAAAAGAAAATTATTAGTTAAGCCCACAAGTGCTTTTTTTTACCACTACTATTCCTTTATACTGGCTTTGGAAATTTTACAAAAGCAGCAAGCTGGATAAAAGGTTTAGCGCTGGGAAACACTTTATGAAAGATAAATAGTGCGTTTTATATACAACTATATAGATCAGACCAAACTGAGGGACAAATGAGGAGAAAACAAGGAGAGAGGAACTTTGTTCCAAATTAGGGACAGTCCCTCGAAATGCAGGACCTATTTTTCATCAGTCAAAAAAATGGATCGGACGAAAAACGGATGACAACGGATGAAAAACGGATGACAACGGATGAAAAACTGATGACAACGGATTAAAAACGGATGACAACTGACGAGAAACGGATGAAAAACGGATGACAACTGACGAAAAACTGATGAAAAAAGGATGAAAAACGGATGAAAACGGATGACAACGGATGAAAAAATGATGACAACGGAATAAAAATGGATGACAACGGATTAAAAAACGGATAACAACTGACGAGAAGCGGATGAAAAACGGATGACAACTGATGAAAAACGGATGACAACTGACGAAAAGCGGATGAAAAACGGATGACAACTGATGAAAAACGGATGACAACTGACGAAAAGCGGATGAAAAACGGATGAAAAATGGATGAAAAACGGATGGAAAACTGATACATTTGACGTGACTGAACTGATGAACTGAACGGACCGTATGTGTGAAAGGGGCCTAAGGAATGAGTATTTTAAAGAGAAAAAGGGAGAGGGTAGAGAGCCTGGTCATTTGACTTTGACAGGTCTAATGACATGGCTCTCCTCCCATTTTTTACTTTTTTTGTGCTCTCCTCCAGTCATGGAACTCTTTCTGTGCCATTGATCAGAGCAAATTCCACATGGCTTCACTTGCTACACACTGCGGCCCAGTTTTCATGGGATGGGCTGTGGTGTGGGTGTTGCAATGGTGCATAACGGGGAAAGGATAGAAATATCAAAATAGATGTGCCTGAAAAAGAAGTAAGTAAATACTTACATTTCCTGCTGCTAATGCTACCAGAATGCTGCACCAGCTTGGTCCAAAGCTGACACTGGTGGGGTAAGTCTGATGATGCTGAGAGGAAACATGAAGAACATTGTAGACAATCTTTTACTCAAGAAAGGAATGTTATCGAGTTTGAGTTAAATGTAATGTAGAATTCAAAGGGAAACAAATCTTTCTGGAAGTGTGGATCTCCTAGGTTTCTTGCAGCATATAATGGTTCCTTCTTTTGAACTCTATCTCCTTACAGGATTTATTAGTGACATAAATGTCAAAGGAAGGAACCACTGAACACTGCAGGGACCTAACTTGATTGACACTCCTGGATGTGTCAGTTTTCCTTCAACCTTCTTGGAAACAGGGGGTGTCACATTCAGTGGTTAGATGTAAGCATTGACTTGCTTTTCTTAACCAAGCAGACATTGATCTGTAGACTGTGATCCATGCACCTAGGGAAAAATAATTTGTTGACAGAGTACAACATTGGGGGGTTTAGTTTTGGTCAGCACTACAGAAGAAAAATATTTGGGGGTACGTATTTCAGATGATTGCAAAATGAGAAAATAGTGTGATCAGGCAGTGGGGAAAGCAAATAGAATTCTCGGGTGCATCACTAGAGGGATCACCAGCAGGAGGAAGGAGGTTCTGATTCCCCGATATAGATCTTTAGTGAGACCTCATTTAGAATACTATGTCCAGTTCTGTAGACGTTACTTACACAAAGATTTTGATAAAATAGAAGGAGTCCAGAGACGGGTAACAAAAATGGTAAAAGGTTTGAGGGATAAAATATATTGAGAGCGGCTTCAGGAACTTAATATGTACAGTCTGGAGGAAAGAAGGAAAAGGGGAGACATGAATGAGAAATTTAAACACATCAAGGGGGTGAATAAGGTTCAGGAGGGCAGGTTTTTCAATATGAAAGCGAAATCAAGAACACGGGGACATGACCTCAAACTAACTGGAGGAAAGTTCAAAACTAATTCTAGAATTCTTATTTTACTATAAGGGTAGTTGATGCTTGAAATAAACTTCTAGTAGAGGTAGTGAGACAATCAACAATAAAGGTTTTTAAACATTGGGACAAACATAGATCTGTACTCAGACAAAAAAAGTTAACAAAAAATTCAAAATAAAAGGGCAAACTCGATGAACTACTCAGTCTTTTTTTTGCCATCACTTTTCAATGTTTCTATGGTAAATTAGGCCTGATGTTTTGGAAAGTGCAGATTTTCTTTGCCACTTGTATAACTAAAAAATACTGGAGCCCATCTCTAGGCAAAAATGAATCATTACTAATATGGGAATAATTTACATGCTAAAGGATTTCTATTATGTTTAGCTTTTTTAGTATCCTGAAAGCACAACCTTATTCTCATCCTCAACTGCATCAACAGTACCATTTGGTCAAATACATTACTCCAGTCTGCTGA
>NC_138770.1:187458796-187511296 GCF_965119305.1 Pelophylax lessonae | reverse complement strand
TAAAAAACTGACAGGCGGATCTGATCAGACCGCCCGTGTGAAAGAGCCCTTATTTGTACTGTAATGTGAACACAGCCAGAATACTTTATGATCAGGATAGGAAGTGAGGGGGAAATAACCTTCAAACAAACAGACCTAAAAACAGACAGAGGTTCTAACCCTTTATACCAGGGGTACTCAAATGTAAACTTGAAAGGTCCACTTAGAAATTTTCCATTCAGTCCGAGGTCCAGAAAAGTGACCGTCAAATTCCAAATAAAGAACGCCAACAACAAAAAAAGGCATTCCCCAAAACTTGCTCCCATCCAATGCAGAGAGACCATTGTGCGTGCCCCCATTAATGCAGAGTGACCATGTGCGTGCCCCCATTAATGCAGAGCGACCAGTGTGCGTGCCCCCATTAATGCAGAGTGACCATGTGCGTGCCCCCATTAATGCAGAGTGACCATGTGCGTGCCCCCATTAATGCAGAGCGACCATGTGTGTGCCCCTATTAATGCAGAGCGTGTCCCCATTAATGCAGAGCGACCATGTGCGTGCCCCCATTAATGCAGAGCGACCATGTGCGTGCCCCCATTAATGCAGAGCGACCATGTGCGTGCCCCCTTTAATGCAGATTGACCAGTGTGCGTGCCCCCATTAATGCAGAGCGACTATGTGCGTGCCCCCATTAATGCAGAGCGACCATGTGCGTGCCCCCAATAATGCAGAGTGACCAGTGTGCGTGCCCCCAATAATGCAGAGTGACCATGTGCGTGCCCCCATTAATGCAGAGTGACCAGTGTGCGTGCCCCCATTAATGCAGAGCGACCATGTGCGTGCCCCCATTAATGCAGAGTGACCAGTGTGCATGCCCCCAATAATGCAGAGTGACCAGTGTGCGTGCCCCCAATAATGCAGAGTGACCATTGTGCGTGCCCCCAATAATGCAGAGTGACCATGTGTGTGCCCCCAATAATGCAGAGTGACCAGTGTGTGTGCCCCCAATAATGCAGAGTGACCAGTGTGTGTGCCCCCAATAATGCAGTGACCAGTGTGCGTGCCCCCAATAATGCAGTGACCAGTGTGCGTGCCCCCAATATTGCAGATTGACCAGTGTGTGTGCCCCCAATAATGCAGAGTGACCAGTGTGTGTGCCCCCAATAATGCAGAGTGACCAGTGTGCGTGCCCCCAATAATGCAGAGTGACCATTGTGCGTGCCCCCAATAATGCAGAGTGACCAGTGTGCGTGCCCCCAATAATGCAGAGTGACCAGTGTGCGTGCCCCCAATAATGCAGAGTGACCAGTGTGCGTGCCCCCAATAATGCAGAGTGACCAGTGTGCGTGCCCCCAATAATGCAGAGTGACCAGTGTGCGTGACTCCAATAATGCAGAGTGACCAGTGTGCGTGCCCCCAATAATGCAGAGTGACCAGTGTGCGTGCCCCCAATAATGCAGAGTGACCAGTGTGCGTGCCCCCAATAATGCAGAGTGACCAGTGTGCTTGCCCCCAATAATGCAGAGTGACCATGTGCGTGCCCCCAATAATGCAGAGTGACCAGTGTGTGTGCCCCCAATAATGCAGAGTGACCATTGTGTGTGCCCCCAATAATGCAGAGTGACCAGTGTGTGTGCCCCCAATAATGCAGAGTGACCAGTGTGCTTGCCCCCAATAATGCAGAGTGACCAGTGTGCGTGCCCCCAATAATGCAGAGTGACCAGTGTGCGTGCCCCCAATAATGCAGAGTGACCAGTGTGTGTGCCCCCAATAATGCAGAGTGACCAGTGTGCGTGCCCCCAATAATGCAGAGTGACCAGTGTGCTTGCCCCCAATAATGCAGAGTGACCAGTGTGCGTGCCCCCAATAATGCAGAGTGACCAGTGTGCTTTCCCCCAATAATGCAGAGTGACCAGTGTGCGTGCCCCCAATAATGCAGAGTGACCAGTGTGCGTGCCCCCAATAATGCAGAGTGACCAGTGTGTGTGCCCCCAATAATGCAGTGACCAGTGTGTGTGCCCCCAATAATGCAGAGTGACCAGTGTGTGTGCCCCCAATAATGCAGAGTGACCAGTGTGTGTGCCCCCAATAATGCAGAGTGACCAGTGTGCGTGCCCCCAATAATGCAGAGTGACCAGTGTGTGTGCCCCCAATAATGCAGAGTAACCAGTGTGTGTGCCCCCAATAATGCAGTGACCAGTGTGTGTGCCCCCAATAATGCAGTGACCAGTGTGTGTGCCCCCAATAATGCAGAGTGACCAGTGTGTGTGCCACCAATAATGCAGAGTGACCAGTGTGCGTGCCCCCAATAATGCTGAGTGACCAGTGTGTGTGCCCCCAATAATGCAGTGACCAGTGTGTGTGCCCCCAATAATGCAGAGTGACCAGTGTGTGTGCCCCCAATAATGCAGTGACCAGTGTGTGTGCCCCCAATAATGCAGTGACCAGTGTGTGTGCCCCCAATAATGCAGTGACCAGTGTGCGTGCCCCCAATAATGCAGTGACCAGTGTGCGTGCCCCCAATAATGCAGAGTGACCAGTGTGCGTGCCCCCAATAATGCAGAGTGACCAGTGTGCTTGCCCCCAATAATGCAGAGTGACCAGTGTGCTTGCCCCCAATAATGCAGAGTGACCAGTGTGCGTGCCCCCAATAATGCAGAGTGACCAGTGTGTGTGCCCCCAATAATGCAGAGTGACCAGTGTGCGTGCCCCCAATAATGCAGAGTGACCAGTGTGTGTGCCCCCAATAATGCAGTGACCAGTGTGTGTGCCCCCAATAATGCAGAGTGACCAGTGTGTGTGCCCCCAATAATGCAGAGTGACCAGTGTGCGTGCCCCCAATAATGCAGAGTGACCAGTGTGCGTGCCCCCAATAATGCAGAGTGACCAGTGTGTGTGCCCCCAATAATGCAGTGACCAGTGTGTGTGCCCCCAATAATGCAGAGTGACCAGTGTGTGTGCCACCAATAATGCAGAGTGACCAGTGTGCGTGCCCCCAATAATGCTGAGTGACCAGTGTGTGTGCCCCCAATAATGCAGTGACCAGTGTGTGTGCCCCCAATAATGCAGAGTGACCAGTGTGTGTGCCCCCAATAATGCAGTGACCAGTGTGTGTGCCCCCAATAATGCTGAGTGACCAGTGTGTGTGCCCCCAATAATGCAGTGACCAGTGTGTGTGCCCCCAATAATGCAGAGTGACCAGTGTGTGTGCCCCCAATAATGCAGTGACCAGTGTGTGTGCCCCCAATAATGCAGTGACCAGTGTGCGTGCCCCCAATAATGCAGTGACCAGTGTGCGTGCCCCCAATAATGCAGAGTGACCAGTGTGTGTGCCCCCAATAATGCAGAGTGACCAGTGTGCGTGCCCCCAATAATGCAGAGTGACCAGTGTGCTTGCCCCCAATAATGCAGAGTGACCAGTGTGCTTGCCCCCAATAATGCAGAGTGACCAGTGTGCGTGCCCCCAATAATGCAGAGTGACCAGTGTGTGTGCCCCCAATAATGCAGAGTGACCAGTGTGTGTGCCCCCAATAATGCAGTGACCAGTGTGTGTGCCCCCAATAATGCAGAGTGACCAGTGTGTGTGCCCCCAATAATGCAGAGTGACCAGTGTGCTTGCCCCCAATAATGCAGAGTGACCAGTGTGCTTGCCCCCAATAATGCAGAGTGACCAGTGTGCGTGCCCCCAATAATGCAGAGTGACCAGTGTGTGTGCCCCCAATAATGCAGAGTGACCAGTGTGTGTGCCCCCAATAATGCAGTGACCAGTGTGTGTGCCCCCAATAATGCAGAGTGACCAGTGTGTGTGCCCCCAATAATGCAGAGTGACCAGTGTGCGTGCCCCCAATAATGCAGAGTGACCAGTGTGCGTGCCCCCAATAATGCAGAGTGACCAGTGTGTGTGCCCCCAATAATGCAGAGTGACCAGTGTGCGTGCCCCCAATAATGCAGAGTGACCAGTGTGCGTGCCCCCAATAATGCAGAGTGACCAGTGTGTGTGCCCCCAATAATGCAGAGTGATCAGTGTGTGTGCCCCCAATAATGCAGTGACCAGTGTGTGTGCCCCCAATAATGCAGAGTGACCAGTGTGTGTGCCCCCAATAATGCAGAGTGACCAGTGTGCGTACCCCCAATAATGCTGAGTGACCAGTGTGTGTGCCCCCAATAATGCAGTGACCAGTGTGTGTGCCCCCAATAATGCAGTGACCAGTGTGCGTGCCCCCATTAATCTGGACTGCCGAAGCGGTCTGCTTCCTTCTGTCATCAGCGGCGGGGTTAGAATTGAGAGGATCGGAGTGGCTGTGTTTTACACTTACACCGCTGCATGATTACAAAAAGCCAAGTACAAGTTCTTACCCGACGGAGAGGATGTCCTACAAAGTCCCGCCTCCTGGACACCGGCTCCTATGATAGACGTCACCAGTGTTCTGTCTATCATAGGTAAGAGCCGGCCCAGGAGGCGGGACTTTGTAGGACATCCTCTTCGCCGCAGAAGAACTTGTACTTGGCTTTCATGCAGCGATGTAAGTGTAAAACACAGCCACTCCGATCCTCCCGATCCTCTCCATTCTGCCCCCCGCTGAGACAGAAGGAAGCAGACCACTTCGGCAGTCCAGATTTTAATCCGTGTGGGTCCGGAGGCGGCCCGGAGTCCGTCTATTGAGGACCCCGGCTTTATACTAACCAACGCAGAGGAAAATGTCAGTTGGAGCTGGGCTTTAACAAAGATCTTCTGTCCGCTATTAAAGTGGTTGTAAACCTCAGATATGAAATATGAACAATACATATCCCTTTATAGTGTGTACTTGTCTCAATATAAGTGATATTAAAGCTTTGCTTTTTTTTTTTTTAAATAACAAACATGTTATACTTACCTGCTCTGTGCAGTGGTTTTGCACAGACCAGCCCCAATCCTCTTCTTTTCAGGTCTCCTAGATACAAAAATACATTAAAATTGTTTTTCTCCCTTTTGTTTTAAGTAATTCCATTCCTTCTTCTCCCAGCTGTTATGCAGCTGAGAACAGGGGGAGAGGCATCACGCTGAGCTTCCCAGTGAATCGCTGTGCAGCGGAGGGCGTGTTAGGACAAGTCTGATTGTTGGAGGAGAGTACACTGTGTGTACGGTGTGTTCTCCTGCTTAGTGTGGTCAGTTTTTAATAGGAAAGCAGAGTGCCTAGCAGGAACACCAGGGATTTCACACAGAGGAAGCAATACAAAGAGAACAGGATACTTTCTCATACAAGTACATGGTATCTGCAGCAGGCCCATAACAGGAATATGAAGTCATACCTCCCAACTGTCCCTGATTTTGAGGGACGGTCCCTCATTTGGAACAAAGCCCCTCTTTCCTCCTCTTTTTTTTTTTATTTGATCTGATCTATATAGCTGTATATAAAATGCACTTCTTATGCATCAAAAGTGTTTCCCAGTGCTAAACCTTTCATCCAATTCCTAAATGGCTGCATTTGTCAATTTCAAAAGCCTACTGGCTAAAGGAATAGCAGTGGTGAACCAATCCTTTTTTTTTTTTTTTTGCCTGTTTATTATGTATTCGGTCTGACCAGACTATCGAGGTTGAGCAGCCCTCCCCACCCCCCACACACACCTGTACTCAATCAGTGTCCACCATCAAGTGGATATGGGACGAGTCCCCTGTAGTGCATTTGCACATCTTCCCCAGCAAGGAGTGTTATCTCCAAGGGTTAGAAGGGCTGGATTCATCTCTTTTTCATGGATAGTGTAGGACCCACTGATAATGGGGTACTTTGACGCAGTAGTGGGCTTGAGCATGATATGGCCATATGGTGGAACTAAATCCCCATTTTTATTTATGGACTCTCTTCAGATTTGGTAGTAATTTCTTTTGCATTTGCGCGCTATTCTTTTTTAATATACATGTCTTTTGGTTCATAGCTGCAGCAGCTTTGGAAATACATGGGTATGCTCCCCCAAATTTTTTGCCTGTTTTTGACAGGCAGAGCTGTCCCTTGGAGGTTCGGCCACCTTCCTTCTTCCCCAGCCGCTGGGCCAACTAGAAAGCCCAGCGCACTTCGCACATGCACAGTAGGGAGCTGGCTGTGAAGCCAAAAGGCTTCACTGCCGGTTTCCCTTACAACAAATGGCGGCGGCAGCACCCGGCAGCCGATCTAAAAATCAGCTGGGGTGCCGACATCGCGGGCTCCCTGGACAGATAGGTGTCTATATATTAAAAGTCAGCAGCTGCAGGATTTTTAGCTGCTGACATTTAATTTTTGTTTCCCCAGGTGGAATTCCTCTTTAACAATCCTGCCATTAATACTTAATCTAAAGCCTCGTACACACGCAACGATTATCGGCCGACTGATCGTCCGTCTTTTGTCCAGAGTGGTGTTTTGTTGGTTGGAATGTGCCTAGACTGCACACAAATTTTCTCGCCCAACAAAATTCTACTTCAGAAGTAATGTCATGTGTTGGTTTGCTTTCTTTGTGTTCTTTCATCACTGAGCATGCCCAGTCTTGCTCATTAGATTTTTCCCTGTCGAAATCTGTACTGACTGACGAACAATCGGCCGTTCTGGTGACGGCCAACAAAAATTTTATAGCCTGCACACCAGATTTTTTTCGGCCGAAAAGTCGGAGTCGGTTGTCGGAAGCATCATACTAACAAGCCGAAAATCGGCAGATCGGACGTCGGACGAAAATTCCCTGCCGATTTTTGACGCGTGTGTACGAGGCTTAAGGCTCCTTTCACATGGGTTGGATCAGTTTTCACGGACTCTGTTTGCCAGACTTGTATAAAGTATTCAAAATTTCTACTTGAGTAAAAGTACAAGTGCTCGATCAAAAAGTGACTTGAGTAGAAGTGGAAGTGCTCGCAGAAAAAGTTACTTAAGTAGAAGTACTAAAGTATTCAACATTTTTTTTACTTAAGTATTGCAAGTAGTTTTTTCAAAAAATGTGCTACTTAAGTACTAAAAGTAAAAAGTACCAGTAGTTTTTTCAAAAAATTTCTACTCAAGTACTGAAAGTAGAAGTAGAAGTACTGTGTTATGTAGTTATTAAAGAAAGAAGTCAAAAGTTTGAACATCATATTGTTTTTTATTATTTCAAATGATTTATTCAAACGATTAACCTAATGGACAATCACAATTCCTTAGGCTGCCAGGCAGATCACTTGAAGTTGAAGTGCCAGGGGTGGAAGGTGGTGTTTTTGGTTCGTCCATCTTTTCAGCTGATCAAAAGGCAGAACAGGAGCATGCGCAGTCTTCTTAATCGCGGTTTGATTTGATTTGCTCAATTGATGATGATGTGCCAGGCCAGCTTCATCAAACCTACAACGCTTAAAGTGAAAAATGCATCAAAAACTACTAACAAAGTGGCTGTGCTAAAAATGCTAATAAAGTGCCTGCAATTATATTATATATATATTCTTCTTGTATTCAAAATCATCGCCCACAGTATCGAAAATAAAGTGACATGTCTGTGCTAAATGCAGTGCAAATTATTCCCACAATGTAAATGTAATTCATATAAAATATATATGACAATACCACAATAAAATAAGTTGTAATTGTGAATAAGTTAGGTGCAAGTTTAAGTGTGTAAACTAAACTTTATAACGAAAAGTCCATAACTGAATTCCAGTGTGCAATCTAAGAAGTGCTTGTCACTTGCTGTCAGATGCTTCCACCTTTCTTCTGTGATCTGCTCAGTAAAGTGGTGGACTGGATAGCCTCTCTCTCTGCCTCTCGCCTTAGTAGCACTGGCACTGTACTGGTTCAAAAAGCTGTCTATATTATTTTCATTATAAGAACTTGTCAGAACATGCTTCCACCACCTGTCCTTCACACTAGTAGTGCTCATTTGCTTTGCTCAAGTCAAGTGCCACTGCCAGTGGCCACTGCAGTGCAGGCACAGCCGCACAGGCAGAGGCAGGCCGCAGGAAGCACAGGCAGAGGCAGGCCGCAGGAAGCACAGGCACCACCACAACACAACACTTATGGTCCATGGACCATGGATGGTCGGATAATCATCATAGCCGTCAGTCTCACTCTTCTTGGTTCAAAAAAGCCACCCATGACCCATGTGTATATAATATATTAATATTTTATATTGATTATTTGATTCTCAAATGGCACATTTGCCATGGCAAGGATTAGGCCCTCTCCACGGTCCACCTCACTCACCTCATAGAGAAGAAGATGAGATAACGAAGAAAATGCCGCCCGTGTCACAACTCCTCTCAGTAAGGGCGCTAAGGGGTGGAGTCTGAGTGACACACAACACGTCTAGAGGCAGAGACCTCGAGCGGGAAGACGGCAGCACGGCTCCTCCAGTGCGGTCTTAACTTGATGATCATGACAGTGATTCCGCGGGCCGCGGCGCGAGCGAGGCTGTGGGATTGATTGAATTGAGTTGTGCTGCCTACTGCTACACGCTACCTACTACTAAATTGTGAGTCAGTATATTTTATTTCATTTTTATATATAAAAGCGGTATTGTTGAGCACTACTAGCCACTAGATCTCCTGGCTGTCACTTTGTCACATGTTGGGGAATCACAGCGGCTCGGCTCCAGAAGTGGCGGGTGTCCCCGTCATCCTGCCAGGGCCGCCAAGAAGTTCATCACCTAATCTTAAGTTATTAATATCTTATGAGGAGAGGACCTGTGAGATTGAGAATTTAAATAATTAAATATATATGGCTTTTTGAACCAGGGCAGTCAGTGCCACAGTGCCACCCAGACGCTATCCACCAGTGCCACCACCATTAAGTGTGTTGGTCGGTCACTCGAGCACTGAAGGAGGTGGAAGCATCTGACAAGTGAAGTGACACTTTAGATTTGCACACTGGAATTCATTTATGGACTTTTCGTTATAGATAGGTTTACACACTTCAACTTGTTGCACGCACCTGACCTAACTTATTTCATAACTTATTTATTGTGATTTATTGTCATATTTTATATGAATTGAATTTACTGTTACATTGTGGGAATAATTATTTTCACTGCATTTAGGCTTTAGCACATTCATGTCACTTTATTTTTGATACTGTGTGGAGTGTGGGCAGGGCACTGGGGGCAACGATGATATTATATCGATTGCACAGGCACTTTATTCGCACAGCCAAGTTGTGTTTGTTAGTAGTTTCTTGATGCACTTTAAGCGCTGTAGCACAATTTATTTGTTTGTTTCATATTTTCTTTTTATTGGAAAGATTTGGTATAGCAGCTTTTATTATACACAGCCTTTATTTTCGTATGCGCTGATTTACAAATGACATTATACACATTTTTTTGAGCTTTATGTAACCTGCCATCTACTGTTCTGGCAGTGGTAATTTTTTTAAAAGTAACGAGTAACTATGCAGCACAAAAAAAAAATACTTGAGTAGAAGTATCGAAATCATCGAAAAAATGTAGTGAAGTAAAAGTAGAAGTAGGAGAAAAAAATTCTACTCTAGGAAAGTACAGATACCGCATTTCGGTACTTAAGTAGTTCTACTTCGTTACTATACATCTCTGCTGTTTGCTCAGCGGGGATCACTCCATTGTGATCAATCCTAATGTGAGCAATGTGTGAGCAATCCTAATGTGTAAAAAAAAAAATCCTGATCACTTTCCCAAAGTAATACAATGTTACTATGGTAACAATATATTGCTTTGGTCACAATGGGTTGAAAAAAAGAAATAATATGTAATAAAACATATTTTAAAAAAACGATAACATCTTTTTTTTTATACTGTCAACAGTCAGTGTCCCTGATCACCGCCACACCCCTTATATGATGACGCTGTACTGCACTGGTGACAGTATGGGAAAAAAATGCATTTTTTTTTTTCATTTCTTTATTTTCTAAAAAACTATGACAAAAAATTAAAACTTCAGAAACCCGCCATGCCTCTTACTAAATACCTTGGACTGTCTAATTTCCAAAAAGGGGACATTTGGTGGACATTCCGGGTGATCTCTGTACATTACAAGGATTTTAACAAACTAAGTTTAAGATTCCAACCTTTTGCTATTCTGAAGAAATCACTGTTTGTGCCTCCGTGCTGAGTGGGTCAAATTAGAGTGGTTTTATCGTTATCTATCACCTGTGGCAGCTGCAGGGCTCTAATTAGGAAATCTGCTTGGCCTGCATCCCTTTAGATGTGTTTCTATTGGGAGTATCTCACCAAAAATGACATTTTTGTTGCAGGGGATGCCAGAAATCTGACTTGTATCAGTGCAGACTTCTGGGAAAATCAGTGAGCCAATCACACAAGCAGGAAATGATGTTTCTGGGGTGTGGTCAGGATACATTCTGTGTACAGAACAGCTCCAGGTAGCCATATTGCATTGCATTTTCAGAAAATGACAACAGCTGCAGATTGAAAAGGAAAGGTTATTTTTAATAACATTC
This sequence comes from Pelophylax lessonae, assembly GCF_965119305.1. Classification (NCBI taxonomy): domain Eukaryota; kingdom Metazoa; phylum Chordata; class Amphibia; order Anura; family Ranidae; genus Pelophylax; species Pelophylax lessonae. The sequence goes on along the minus strand of NC_138770.1, from coordinate 187,500,932 downwards.
AATTACAATATGATGTGTGTTGCAATTGTATACGCTATATTGTTTTTCTTTATTTGCTATTTTTTTCCCCACGAAAGTGGAGTTACCCCTTAATAAATGTGACAGGCCGTCAGCAGATCAGGACTGATCAATTTTCAGACACAGTATATCCCATAGATTTTAGTCTCTATAACTTTCGTACAGACTAAATAATAAACACTGATTCGGCTTATTTTCACCAAAGAAATGTAGCAAAATACAGCTTGGCCTAAATTTATGAACAGGCATTTTTTTGTAGAATTATATAACAGAAACAAATAAAAGTGTTTTTCCAAAATGTTTGGTCTTTTTTTATTTATTTAGCAAAAATTAAAATTGAAAACCCCAGTGATGATTAAATACCACCAAAGGAAAGCTCTATCCGTGTGAAATAAATGATAGAAAAGTCATTTGGGTACAGTGTAGCATGACAGCGCAATTGTCATTCAAAGTGTGACAGCGCTGAAAGCTGGCCTGGGCAGGAAGGGGGTAAAAGCGCCCGGTATTGTGGTGGTTAATGCCCACATAGCGCCATTTTTTATCACTAAAGCCCCTCGTGTATGTGTATGTCTAAGGGCATGTGTAATACTGTGATAGAGGTGTACATTGTCCTTTCCTCTCTCTCCTGCCCTGCACATGGTAGCAATACACAGGCGCAGGACTTTGGCTGCGGACTACATGTCCCGGCATGCAATGCCCCGTTCTCTACCCCGTCCTGCGCATGATCAGTGGCTCTCTCGGAAACAGTGCGCAGGCGCTTCTCTCGTCTCTCCGGCAGCGGACTACACGTCCCGGCGTGCATTGCAGCTGTCCTCCCACACGGCGGGGTCATTGCAGAGATGGCTGCCCGCATAGCATGCCTGCTGAGGAGGCTTCACCTGGAGAGGACGAGTGTCCGGAGGATGCTGTGTGCTGGAGGTGAGTCCCCCGGTCACAGGACAGGCGGGGGTGACGAATAGGACACATTCACTTATTGAGCCAGGCATGAAGCATTGTCATAGACAGGAGGAGGAAGTGACATTTATTACAGTGTCTGCAGAGAACTGAAGAGCTGACACTCTAGTGATGTCTGAGTGTACACAAAGGGTGACCCTAAGGAAGTCCCTAATCACATCATGTAGTCCAATACAAGAGTTGCAGCAGACTGCTTCTATAAATGAGACAGCATCTGTGATTGGAGGATTTTTAATAACCCCCTCCCCATCCATTCATAGATCCTGTTTCATTTACAGAAATGTAATCTGGGTTCTGTGAATGGATGAGTGGGGTGAGCATAGTTGGACACTCTTGATGACCGCCTATGACCCCACTTAGGCTGCATTCACTCCTGAGCGTAGAATCTTGAAGCATTGTCCCAGCGTTCTTTTGCGCGTGTTTTTGTTTCAGGGTTTTTGAGCTTTGGCTTTTTATTAGCCAATAGAGAAAAATGTTCTCTGTTGCATCATGTGTTGCTAGGTATTTCAGCTTTTTTTTTTAGCTTTTCTATTAGCTTTTATTTATTTTGATGATGATGATTATTTATTATTATTAATGTTTTCTCTTTCGTTAATTGATGGACACAGCTCCTGATCTTCATAACCATTGGGTTATATTGCCCCCTACAGGAGTAGGACACTAGGCAGAAAAAAGATTGATTACGCCCATGGGCAGTCCCAGAAGGTATACTCCCTCTCTCTGCTATAGGTACTCAGTTTTTTTCTGCCTAGTCAGGAGTAAGGACCTTGTTCCTTGCTAGGATCTCTGGTCCTGGCAAATTTTTTTCCTTTAGAGAGATTTTTTAATTTTTTCCTGTGAGATCTACAATCAATTGTCAGACTGGGCAACGGGCTGGATAATCTAAATCCAGTGGTCACCCCAGTCTGGCCGCGACATAGCCCCACCGGATGGGGGCTTGCCTGCGAGTAAAACGCCTCTCGAGGTCGCATATGACCGGGTCTTCGCCTGCATTGCAGCGTTCCTCCTTGCCGACAGCCCCCCATTTCGAAGGAGAGAAGGGTCTGTCTGGCGCGGTGCTCACCTGGTTCCTGGTATGGTGAGTAGCTATCCCCTATACCCTTGGAGGGTTTTGGAGTGGACATGGGCCCATCCATGGAACTGTTAGACCCCCTGCGTTCCCCTCATTCCATTGAGGCACCCCCCTCTTCTGTGTCTGGTGGTCCCTGTGGGTCATCTATACTAGGGGTAGTGTGGTGGTCTGGCCTACCTCCTGGGGCAGGGTGCTACACTGGCGATGGGGGGGGGTTGTCACTGGTGGGGGCTCCTGCCACGACCCCAATTCTTGATGACGCACGGGGTAGCCGTTTTGTTGTGGCCTGTGTGCTGTAATACAGTGGCCATGTTTGTGTAGTCCAGTGGCCATTTTGCATTAATCCGACAGTGCAGTTTATCCTGGTGCTGCCGGTGCTTGTTCTGTGGGGTGGTGAGTCTGGTGGGGTCCTCTCCCTCTCTGATGGTGACCGGGTGGTGCCGTCAGCACGGTGGGTGTAGCCCTTAGCAGTGTTTTGCACTTTTTTGTGAGGGGTCCCCCTATTTGCTCACGGAGTCCTTGGACCATGTTTCCCCACCTGGCCCCCTCTCAGAGGCTGCGCGGCCCTCGGGTCCCAAAAATCCATTGATGCACTGACTGCAGTCCTGGAGTTCTTTGTGTCCCAGGTTGAGGTGATTTTTGGGCAGCGGGCTAGCAAAAAGCGCCCCTCGCCTTCCCCTGCCTCATCTGTCTCCTCAGATCCTGAATCTGATTTGGCCTCTGCAGTCGTGGCTCACCCTGCAGAGTCTTCAACCACGCACCCTGAATTCTCAGATAGTGAGGATGATTCCTCCACACCTGTAGCCGCACACGAAAAGGCGCTGGTGGATGCACTGTTTGTGTCTGTGCATGAGACTGTAAAAATGGAGGATGCAGCTGAAGCTGCGACTGAGTCATCGGTTCTCTTTGGCACTCACTAGCCGTATAGAGCAGCAAAGGGGTTTCCTTTCCCTGCCTATTTTGACAGAATTGTCGCAAAAGAGTGGGGACAGACAAAATGTCCCCTTGTGATCCCTAAGTGATTTGCAGTGCGGTACCCCTTTGAAGAGTCTCCCCTTTAAAAGTGGACTGTGCCACTGGTGGAGGATCCTCTGGTTTCTAGATTGAACAAGGCAACCATGATTCCGGTTAAAGATTCTCCGGCCTTTAAGGATCCAGCTGACAGGAAGGTGGAGGCTGTGGCCCACAATATGTACACTCTGGCTGGTTCGGCACTTGGGCCGGTATTCACCATTGCCCTGGTGTTGCAAAAACTCTGACAGAATGGGCTAAACTTTTACTCTGTGACCCGGAGGGGGAGCAGCTCTCCCCTGCCTTTGCTGAGCTAGCAGACCAGTTGGTCCAGGGGCTGCAGTTTATCTGTGATGCCTCTTTGGATGCGTCTCTCCTGCTTGCTAGACTGGCTGTTTCAGCAGTGGTTTTTAGGCGTGGTTTTTGGCTCAAATATTGGCCTGCAGACCAGACTTCTAAAAAGACCTTAAAGCGGTAGTTTCCCACTTTTAACTACAGGTTAGCCTATAATAAGGCTTACCTGTAGGTACAATTAATATCTCCTAAACCTGCACGGTTTAGGAGATATTACCACTGCATGAAGCCGCTGACGAGTGCGGCGCATGCGCTCTGAGGGTCCGGGGGGACCTTCAGAGTTCCTTGCCGGGAATTGCCGGAAAATCACTCCCGCGCGCGTGCGCGGGAGTGACGTCATCGTGGCTCCGGCCAATCACAGCGCCGGAGCCGCCGAACCCGAAAGAGATGCCGAAGGATCATGTCAGCGCCCACAGCGATGTCCGGGGGTCCATGTCGGGGCTTCGTTCTAAGGTAAGTGTTTCATAATGAGATAGTATGCGATGCATACTAGCTCATTATGCCTTTGTCTTGCAAGTTTTTTTTTTTTCTTTTTTTTCTTGGATGAGTTTACTACCGCTTTAACTGATTATCCTTTATAAGGAGATCGCCTGTTTTGAGCTACGCTGGAAGACATTATTAAGGGTCTTACAGGGGGGAAGAATACTTAACTTTTTTTTTTTTTTTTTTCTGCAGGCTAGTAAGGGCAAGAATCCTCATCATAGATGTGGCCCGTCCTTGACTCAAAGACGTTTTTTTCGTCCCTCAGGGTCGGCAGATAACCGATCAAGGCCTCCTTGGGAGGATCTGAGCGACCTTGGTCTGGCAAGTATAGAGCGGACTTCTCAAGACCTGCGGACAAGGCCCCTTCAGCATGAAGGTGCGCCCTCAACCATATCTGGGGTGGGACAACTGGGTCCATGAAGTAATACGGTCCGACTACAAGATCGAGTTTCATTCTTACCCTCTGGAAAGGTTCATCCTTCCAACGTTCGCCTGTCCCTGGACCACTTGCAGGCTCCCTTTGGGATGGTGCAAGACCTGGTACTTCAAGGGGTGATTGTTCTGGTTCCAACCTCAGAACAATATCAGAGGTTTGATTCAAACCTGTTTACAGTTCCCTGGAAGGAGGGCAAGGTGCGTCCAACCCTGGACCTCAAGGCACTGAACAGCTTTGTGTGGGTACAGAAGTTCAGAATGGAGTCCATTTGCACGGTGGTGGCATCCCTGCATCAGGGGGATTTCCTTGCCTCCATCGACATCAAGGACGCTTACCTACACATTTCAATGTGTCGGTCACCAGCGCTTCCTCCGCTTTGCCGTGGGAGAGGAGCATTATCAGTTTGTGGCATTACCCTTTTGTTTCTCCTCAGGTCTTCACAAAAGTGTTGGCCCCGGTGCTAGCATTGTTACCTCAGCTGGGGATTGCAGTACTGGGCTACCTGGATGACTTTCTCCTGCAAACTGAGTCCCCTACTGCTCTAATGGACAACATGGAGATCACCATACAGACTCTGAGGGAGTTCGGTTGGCTTCTGAATTTTCAAAAGTCTGCTCTGGTTCCTTCCAAAAAGGTGGACTATCTGGGTCTATGACTGTGGACTTGGCTCTAGCCAGTGTTCCTTCCTCTTGACAAACTCCATAAACTGCAGGTTGCAATTCATCTTCTGCTGTCCGGCAGATGGTCATCCTTCCGGACTTTCATGCGGGTGCTGGGCCTGATGGTTTCTACCTTTGAGGCGGTTCTGTTTGCACAGTTCCATACAAGGTCCTTGCAAAGGGAGATTCTGGCCAAATGGAAAAAGTGTCCGAAGTCTCTGGACAATCCGATCCAGCTGTGCTGGGAAATAAAAGGGTCCCTGGTCTGGTGGCTTCGTTCTCCGATGCTTCGACAGGGCAAATCATTTCCTCCCTTGCATTGGACAGTGGTCACCACAGATGCCAGCCTGTCTGGGTGGGGAGGCGTCCTAGGCCGGCGCTTTGCTCAGGAAGTCTGGACACTGGAAGAGTCCAGAATACCGATCAATGTCCTGGAACTCCGAGCGACCAGACTGTGCCTGGATCATGGGACGGATCGTCTTCAGGGGTGTCTAGTGCAAATTCAATCGGACAATGCCACGGCCGTGGCTTATGTCCATCACCAAGCGGCACAAGAAGTGTTTTGGTGGCTCTGGAGGTAGCCGGCATTCTACAGTGGGCAGAACGTTTTAGTTCCAGCCCTCTCCGTCAAACACATTCCGAGGGTGGAAAACTGGCTGGTGGATTCTGTCGTCAGGCGTTAGATCAAGGGGAGTGGTCCCTTCATCCAGAGGGGTTTCATAAGTTGTGTCTCCCGTGGGGCACCCCGAGGTGGGTCTGTTGGCGTCTCGGCTTAACAGAAATGTGCAGAGGTTTGGGGCACCGTCGCAGGATCCTCTGACGGACACCACAGACGTGCTGGTGGTCCCATGGGGCCAATATAATTTGCTTTACGCCTTCCCTCCCCTCAAGCTTCTGCCAAGTCTCTTCCGCCCACTGGCACCAACCATGTCCGCTGATCCTCCCCCGCTGAGCAGGCGGATGGCAGCTCTGTCTCCGCGCTGTGTGCGGAGACAGAGCTGTAAGGTCCCCGCTCTTCTCTATGGGGGAATCGGATGAGAACGGACCGCCTGTCCGTTCTCATCTGATCCGCCAGACGGAAGGATAATAGGGTTTCCATCCATCCGGATTTGACACGGGATCGGATTGGATGTCAGCGGACATGTTTCCGCTGACATCCGATGCCCCATAGAGATGCATGGGGCATCCATTCAGATCCGCCTGAAAAACTGACAGGTGGATCTAAACGGTCCACAAGTGTGAAAGGGGCCTTAGATGGTTACTTCCGTCTGTGTATCAATATACACTTATTGGGTTTTTTTTTTTTTGCCAAAACTGATGAAAAATTAGATTTTTTTTCATTGGGAATGTTATATAGCAGAAAGTAAAAAATATTGTTTTGTTTTTTTTTATATAGTGCAAAAAATAAAAATCGCAGATGTGATCAAATACCACCAAAAAAAAGCTCTATTTGTGGGGAAAAAAAGACATTAATATTATTTGGGTACAGCATTGCACGACCGTGCAATTGTCAGTTAAAGTACGCAGTGCTGTATTGCAGAAAATGGTCTGGTCATTAAGGGTGTAAAACCTTCCGGTCCTTAAGTGGTTAAAGACTAAACCTTTTTCTAACATTTGTTGCTTACATGTTAAAATCTGTATTTTCTCCAATCGCCTTCCAGGACGGCCCAAACATGAGAGATGATAGGCTCCTCCTACCGGAAACACAATCAATTAAACACAGTTAAAAATCCTCAGTTTAGATTGTGTTTCTTCCTACGAAACATTTTATTTTTTACTGACCTGCAGACTTTTTGATAGTCCTATGGTCCCCCTGTGAGCCAGGTTCAGCAAAGCCACTGAGAGTAGAGCTCTACCTGCCACCCCTCCCGGGTTTCTCACAGGTCGCCTCTTCCATCGGTGGAACCGTCGGTCACCCGGGTGACCCTCTAGGTTTCTTTCACCGCTTGTTCCCGGCGCCAGCACCTCTCCACGGATCGGATTCGAATTTCCCGCTGGAAGCGACGTCAGACGCGAGCGCCTCAAGCCTCGCTGTCGGAGCGGAAGGACCCGTCAACATCCAGTGACGTCAGTTCCTGCACAATGCGGAAGAGGAAGATGGAGGAGACGCCTCCAGTGCCAGAAGATCAACATCTTCAGGGGTTCTATTCCCACGTGTTCGTGGTCCCAAAACCATCAGGCAAATTCCGCCTAATCATAAATTTAAAGAAACTCAACAGGTTTCTGACGTACAAGAAATTTTCAATGGAAACAATCTATTCTGTACGAAAGAACTTACTAAAGGATGTCTTCATGACCACTTTAGACCTCAGAGACGCTTATCTTCACGTTCCCATCCACCCAGAACATCAGAAATTCTTAAGGTTTGCCATAGAGAACGAGGGGATAACGACTCATTGGCAGTTCAGGGCACTGCCCTTTGGTCTAGCCGCCAGTCCAAGGATATTTACGAAAGTCCTTCCAGAGGCAGTAGCACACCTACACATGTTAGGGATTGCTCTGATTCCATATTTGGACGACCTACTGATTTTTGGGAAATCCGAGATCCAGGTAGATCTAGATACCCATCGGGTAATAGAGGTATTGGAGAACTTAGGATGGCTCATCAATCTGAAGAAGTCAGCTCTGATACCATCCCAACTAAGGAACTTTCTTGGGTTCCTGGTGGACTCAAAGGCCCAGAAACTATTTCTAACCTTTAAAAAAAAAGGGAAAAAATAGTCTCCGCAATCCACGCATTAGAGGACTCCCCATCCTGCTCCAGAAGAGAAGTTCTGAGAGTTCTGGGGTTCATGTCAGCCAGTATACCAGCTTTGGTTTGGGCACAGCTACACGCGAGGGAACTTCTGTTTTTCCATCTGTCATCCTGGGACAGGGTCCTAGAGGCGTTATCTAGGCCCCCCTTCGAACCTTTGGGGGAAATTCCCCTCCAAAGGTTGTCTCTTAAGTTGACCTTTTTACTGGCCATCACCTCAGCAAGAAGAGTAGGGGATCTCCAGGCCCTCTCTATCAAAGAGCCATTTTATGACGGTATGTCCGGACAGGATAGTTCTAAAACCAGATCCGCTCTATTTACCGAAGGTGGCATCTCCTTTCCACAGAACACAGGAAATTATCTTGCCTTCTTTCTGTGACAATCCAAAAAACAGCAAGGAAGAAAGGTTCCACTGTATTGATGTTAGAAGAGCTCTTCTCAGTTACTTAGACAGGACAAGGAGTTTCAGAAGATCAAACCACCTTTTGGTCCTCCACTCTGGACCTAGGAAAGGGTTGCAGGCCTCTAAGCCTTCAATATCTAGATGGATCAGGCAGGCAATTACCAGCGCTTATGAGGCATCAGGTGTCCCAGCTCCTGTAAAAATTAATGCACATTCTACAAGAGCCCTAGCAACATCCTGGGCCGAGAAGGCAGGAGCATCCTGGGAGTTGATCCGCAAAGCAGCCACTTGGTCCAGCCACGACACCTTCCTGAAACACTACAGGATAGAAGTTCTGTCTCAACAGGACCTAACCTTCGGACGCAAGGTCTTGCAGGCAGTTGTCCCACCCTAAGGTAGGCCAGGGGTAATCTAGTATCCTCTCATGTTTGGGCCGTCTTGGAAGGCGATTGGAGAAAACTTACCGTTAGTTTACCGGTAACGACTTTTCTTAAGAGCTTTCCAGGACGGCCGGCCTACCCGCCCTACTAAAAGGGTGCAAACAAGTTAAAAAGGGGTAAGTACCTATGGACTGAATATTAAACACTTCCCTCAAGGATTCTGGTTGTGGAAGATACTTTTTTACAACTGAGGATGGAGGGAAGGGTGGGGCCTTTTAACTGTGTTTAATTGATTGTGTTTCCGGTAGGAGGAGCCTATCATCTCTCATGCTTGGGCCGTCCTGGAAGGCTCTTAAGAAAAGTCGTTACCGGTAAACTAACGGTAAGTTTTTTTGCTGGAAAATTACTTAGAACCCCAAACATTATATATGTGTTTTTGGCAGAGACGCTAGAGAATAAAATGGCGATCATTACAATATTTTATGTTGCACTGTATTTGCGCAGCAGTCTTTCAAATGCAATTTTTTGGGAAAAAATACACTTTTAATGAATTAAAAAAAAAAAGTAAAGTTAGCCCCATTTTTTTGTATAATGTAAAATGTGTTACGCCAAGAATCGTGATCTTCTAAGCAGAAAAATCGTGATTCTCATTTTATCCAGAATCATGCAGCTCTAGTGGGAGGAATAGTGCCCCATGGTTGGTGCCAGTGGGAGGAATAGTGCCCCATGGTTGGTGCCAGTGGGAGGAATAGTGCCCCATGGTTGGTGCCAGTGGGAGGAATAGTTCCCCATGGTTGGTGCCAGTGGGAGGAATAGTTCCCCATGGTTGGTGCCAGTGGGAGGAATAGTTCCCCATGGTTGGTGCCAGTGGGAGGAATAGTTCCCCATGGTTGGTGCCAGTGGGAGGAATAGTGCCCCATGGTTGGTGCCAGTGGGAGGAATAGTGCCCCATGGTTGGTGCCAGTGGGAGGAATAGTGCCCCATGGTTTGTGCCAGTGGGAGGAATAGTGCCCCATGGTTGGTGCCAGTGGGAGGAATAGTGCCCCATGGTTGGTGCCAGTGAGAGGAATAGTGCCCCATGGTTGGTGCCAGTGGGAGGAATAGTGCCGCGCTGCTCTATAGGCTGCATGCACATACTTTGGAGCAGATGCAGGCACAAAGGTAATCTGAATGCAGAAAGGGTGTCAGTGCCCATCCGAACAAAGCCATTGTGTTTGTTTGGTTCCATTCACACAGCTTACCCAAAAAATAAAACAGAAAAAAATTCCTTCCCTTTTTTCCTCTTTGGGGCAGGTTTATATATAGGACTCCCTAGGCAGCATAAAAAGCACCCGGTGGAACCTTGGTTTTACTGCCCCCTGACTACGCACCTGAAGGACATGCAGCTGCTCAGGGCTGTACACATCGTGCAGCAAAAATGAAACCCTCTGCTGCATTCGGTGGGTAGGACCACTGCTGTCAAACGAGACCCAACTGCAAGGCATGCGTTTATGGATCAGTGGTTCAGCCTTTTTAGGGTTAAAACAGGTGATAAGGATGTGACAAATCACCTCCTCGCCACCTGTCCAACACCCCATGAAAAGGTTACCACCATCAATAGCTTTTCAGAGGGGCGGCAACAAATACCAGGTATGAGAACAAGCGCTATGACGTGTTCTGTAGAGCTCCATTATCAATGCAGAGTGTGTGATATCATCCAGAATTGTGATGTCATGTTTTTCTCTTTATCAGCCAGCAGTTCAGTAAGCAGACCTCCTGGGTTTACAGATCCAGAAGTACAGAGCATACTGAGGAAGATGACTGGTCTGGACCTGGAGAAAGTTTTCCAGCCGGTGAAGCAAGACAGTAAACCACCCACCTACAAGTTAATGACCCAAGAACAATATGAACAGGTATGTGTGGGAATGAGAGCCTATCGCAGTGCTGACTCCATGAAAAGCGGGTGCAGTAAGTGTTTTACTTTAGTGAAGGGGCTGAGCACAACACGACTCTAGAACTTTGGGCACACACTAGTGGTTTGTATGTCATTATTGTGCTCCAGAATGTGCTAGGCATGAGACAGTCATTATTATATTGTAGTGATAGCCATAGACACACTAGATATGGATGATGATGTGATGAGTGAGGGGCTTGTGTGTTGGGGTCTAACTATACTTGTACTGTCACAGTGTTCAGTGTGTCATTGTTTGCTTTGAAAGCTTGTACACTCTTATGTTAACTGCTTGCCCACTGGGGACATTTTTTAATTATTTTGCACATATGTTAAATGTGCATTTTTTACTAGAAAATTACTTATATATTTTCTAAGAGGCCCTGGAGAATATAATGGTGGCTGTTGCAATTTATGTTTCATGATATTGGGGCAGCCATTTATTAAACACAAATTTTCTGGGAAAAGTAAACTTAAATTAATTTTACTGCATTTAAACACAATATCCTAACCAATTTGCTTTGGTAAGATATAAAATATGATGTTGCATCATATAAATAAATGAAACAACAATAAACGAAACCGAACAAAATTACCCACCTCCCACCCCGCTCTCTGCTGCCCAAACTGTGCGGGAGCATAATACCCAGAACTGGTGTAGAGCTGGCATATAATAGTAAAGACAGAAAGGGCCGTATGAGCAGCATAGGCTGTATAAGGTGGAAGGGATAGAGTCATCCCTGCACATAAGTGCACAGCAAATAAAAGGGACGAACAATCGCTGGTAGGTAAAACAATAGTAGGACTTGTAGTATAGGTAATGTTCTCGCTCTTTTATTGAAGTGAGCTAGACGTCTTCTGGAGACTGCTTCCAGGGCATTAGAGGTAATGAATGAGAATGAGGGTAGATAGTAATGGAAACGCATCAACAGTTTTATGTGTGAAACAAAATGATTTTTGTGCCCAAACAGGTACAACGTGTAAAAGTCAAACCCAAGTAGGGGAAAAGGGGATAAACGGGACAAGCAAAAATGTGCCAACCAGGGGACAGACGTTGGCAGTGTAAAGAAATTCAGCTATACCATGACAAATAGTCACAGTTTTAAGGGTTAGGAGTAAATTTGCTCAAGGTTGGCAATGTTCTTAATGCGGTGACAATGGCGTATCAGGCAGGCACTGCTGTGTGCTCTAGGAGGTTGCTTACTGCACCAAATTGCATCAGCTTACTCACGGCTTCTGGGCAGATCTCCTTCGTGCAGGGCGATTTCTACCCGCATCTCTCTGGTCCAGCCATGTTGATGCGAGGTCCGGATCATGAAAGAAGTGTGCTCTATCATCGCTCACTACACGTAAGCGGGCAGGGAACAACATTGCATATTTCAGGTGGTGTATTTGGAGGCGCTGTTTTAACATCTGCGAAGCGGAACCGCTGTTTCTGGACTTCTGCCGAAAAGTCAGGGAATGCCGAGATCTGGTTATTATGGAATGGCACATTGCCGCGTTCACGTGTCAGATGCAGAACTGAATCTCGGTCACGGTAATTTAGATGTTTCGCTATAAAGGCTCTAGGAGGTGCACCTTCAGGGGGACGGCGAGCTGACATGCGGTGGGCACGTTCCAAATGTTGTACAGAAGGTTCCTCTGCCATGGGTAGGGTTTGGGAGATTTTCCAGGAAGGTAGTCTGATCAGAGCCTTCAGGAAACCCAATGAATCAGAGGTTCAGCGGCAGGCCCTGCTTTTGAGACAATTGTTGCAGCTGACGCTGGATAAATTCAGTGTGCTGCAGTGGGTGAAGTGTGTCCTCAGCACGGCTAATTCTCCTCTGTCTCCGTTACCCGATCCCTCAACGTAGTCATGTCCTGCCTGATCAGGGAAATATTCACTTTCACCTCTTCTATCTTAGATGTCAGGGTGGCTTGGCATGTGGAGATTGCCGCTAGGGCCCTGGTAGTGTCTGCTGTGGTGGCCTCAGGAGCGGAGGCGCCATCTTCTGTCGAGGGTTCCCGTTCCTGCCTGTGGAACTTTTCAGGTGCCGGAGCGGCGGATGCCACCTTCCGTGGCAGTGACATGGTAAGGAGGGTAAAGGTACCTTATCACTCAGTCAGAACGGTGTCCAGAGATCGTTGGGCATTCAGGATGGTAGTCGCAGGATAAACCTGGGAGCAGAGCTCAGCACACGTGCGTCCTACTCCATCGCTGTCCAGCCCCACCCCTGATGTTTAACACTGCTTTGGGGCGTCCCAATGGTTATGAAGATCAGGAGCTGTATCCTTTAATGAACAAAAGAGAAAATGGGATTTTTGACTTGCTGTAAAATCCATTTCTCTGATGTTCATTGATGGCCACAGCACCCACCCCTCTGAGGAGTTGCAATTCTTCCGACACTGCTTGTAACAAAACTATCTACCTATAGCAGAGAGAGGGAGTATACCGCCTGGGACTGCCCATAGGCATAGCCAGTTTCCTTTCCTGCCTAGTGTCCTACTCCTGTAGGGGGCAGTATAACCCAATGGTTATGAAGATCAGGAGCTGTGTCCAGCAATGAACATCAGAGAAATGGATTTTACAGTAAGTCAAAAATCCAATTTTTTTTGGGGCCTACCCTAAAAAAATGTACATTTTGTTTGGAATTTCTCCTGAAAAATAGCAGTGCATTTTCTCACATGTGAGGGTGCAAAATCCTGTGCCTACAGCCTTATAGCTGTATATCTGCAGTGTGAGATCTAAGGCACTACTGCCTCCGACTGCCATTCTTAGGAGATTTAAAGGGAAATTCCACTTTCATGGGGAAAAAAATAAATCTAGCGTATACAATTGTGACACAAGTCATTTTGTAAATTAATGTTAATAAAAATTAACTTTCCTTTTCAATCTGCAACTGCTGTCATTTTCTGAAAATGCAATCCTATACAACTACCTGGAAGTCTTCTGTACACAGAATATATACTCTACACTAAAATATAAGTCAGATTTCAGGCATCCCCCGGAACAAAAATGTAATTTTTGGTGAGATACTCCCTATGGGAACACGTCTAAAGGGATGCAGGCCCAGCAGATTTTCTCATTAGTGCTCTGCAGGTGCCACAGCTACCTGATAATTATGAAACCACTTCCATTAGATTAATATTCCCACAGGGGCACAGAGAAACACAGAGGGATTTCTTCAGAATAACAAAAGGTAGGAATCTGCAACAAAAGTTGTTATAATCCTTGCAATATACATAGATCACCCAGAGGGTTAAAGTTACCCTTTAAGTGAGATTTAGTGATGTCACTGTTGTGCTGCTCACTGTCTTCCATGCTGAAGGCTCTGACTTGAGGAAGGAAAGTCCTGCCTCTACCAATTTGGCTGGCCCCACACAGAGACACAGTGCAGAAAAAGGCATGGCAAATTGGCAATGGGGCAAAGATCAGGTGCAGGGAAACCACAGGCAATACTGGTGATTAGTCTCTTGCCCTTTGCCTACCTTTTTTGGATAGTTTAGTTTTGCTTTTTTTGGCCCCACTGGAGTCTGCTTGACACCGCGTACAGAGCATACACAGTATAAATTGCACACATAACAGTGCATAGTTAGAACATGGCATAATGGAATGTAGTGCAGATATTGCCGGAAAAAGTCATGTGCTAGAGGCAGAGGGAAGAGAGACCGACATTGCGTTCTGTGTTAGAAAGGAGACATCCAACTTAATGCACGTGCTGCTTGCTCATACCTATAAGTTAATAGTGATCTATATTAAGGAGCATCCCTTATATAGGGATACGTTTCTTAATAATAAGTTTGTATGCGGAAAGCCCTGTGGTTTTAAAAAATATGTATGACTTTAGAACCAGCAGGACACTTGATGATCCCAGTTCAGGTAAAGAAATAGAAAGATTGTGTTTGCAAGTTTGTTTAATTTGCTTTTAGATGGAGTGTATTGAAGGAGCCGTGGTGTGCTAACAGTTTACTTATCCTGTCACATAGGCCATTCAGAAAGCTGCAGAGGCTGCAACCAAGTGCTTGGAGATGCCACTCATGTTGGAGGAACGGCCACCAATAAATGAAACCCTGTCTGTGGATGAGATTCTTTCTGGTACAGATACTGCGAAATATGTGTTCACCGATATAACTTACAGCACACCACACCTTGTGAGTATACTGCCAGTCTGAAGCAGCATCACTAGGCTTCAAAGTGTATCTAAACCTAAAATGAAATATTATTACAGCTTCTTCATTCATAGTTCTTAGATGGTGGTGGCTGCATTATTTTTTTTTTTCAAGCTATTTTCCCTTTTTTTTTTTTTCTTTTACCTGGTGATTCTTCCAGTAACATGTGCACTGTCTTAGGGTGACTACTCACTCACCCTTCTGTTTTCAGAACAAAAGAAACCATATAGGACCAGAGAGCCTCAGCCCTCTCCATAACCTAGGGGGATGTGGTTCTGTAGTCCTCAGAGCTAACTAAGAACAATGTAACAGGCAGAGAGCACAGGAAGTTATCCACTCACTCGATTCCTGGCAAGATCAACGGGTGTTTTTTTTTAACATAAACCAATAAAACAAAACACTATAACAATGAACTTCTCCCATTTTATTCAGTTATTGGAAGTGTTACTAAACCCAGGAGCATGCATTCGCTATATCTTGTCTCCCACAGTACATGGAAACTCAATTATTTTACTAAATATAAATTGCTAAATATCTTTTTCTCATCAGCTGTATATAGCAGTCTTGTGACTTCTATCAGTGTTGAGCAGAGCACTGATTAAAGCTTGTAGGAGTTTTTATTTTCCTCTGGCTGTCAAATAAGGCTTCAGGACCCCTGACCCTCTGTCTGGACAGTGCTAATTGGCCTTGTGCTGATCACATGCACTCTCCCAAGAAGAAAAGAAACATCTCTAGCAATACACACCAAACTTAACCAAAAATGTACAGCTTGTCCTCAAGCTCTGTGCTATCAGGAAATTATAAGGGGATAATGGAAGAAAGGGAGGATCAGAGAAGACAGGATCAAACATCCATTTTACACAATGCACAGGACTTACCCCTTAGGTTCCACATTGAGTAGAGCAAGCATGCTTTACTGCATATACAGACTTATTTTACTGTTGTGGGTTTAGTAATACTAATGGCTTTTGTGTTTATTAAAAGTCAGCAGCTACAAAAAGTGCACCTGCTGGCTTTTAATAAACACACACTCACTTGTCCAGCGATGTGGCCGGGGGGAGCCTCGCTTCTCTCCATCTTCTCCCCACGGCACCGGCATCACTACTGTGGGTACCCAGCTGTGACAGATTGCGGCTTCACAGCCAGGTGTGCACTGCGCATGCGCGAGTCACGCTGCACCTTGTGACTGGACAGGCAATCTTCTGGGACCTGTGACGTGTCCCAGAAGATTGCAGAGGGGGAGGGGCGGCCAGAGCGGAAGTAGGAGTGGGTACCTGTCAAGACTAGCTACCCGCTCCCCCCAAAAAAATGACATGCCAAATGCCAAAAGTTTTGAGTGGAACTCCACTTTAAGGTTTAGATACATTTTAAGCCATGTGTCTAATTTTTTATTTATAATGAACTGAAAAATATTTTATTTTCAACAAAGATCCTCTACTGATATGTTCACATTTGTGAATTGAGCTCTGGTAAAAAGGGAAACAAATGACTCATAGGGTCCTTTCAGATGGGAGCATTCTCCTCATCTCATCTCGGAATCAATGAGCAGATCCCCTGCTCAGTTAGAGCTGAACAGGATGGATGTCAAGTGGGCCTTGTGTTAATATACGGGCTCCCTTTTGATCATCTTGTTTAGGTCTGTTTTTTTTTTTTTCTCTCTCCAAACCTGGAGGTAGGCGGATGCAAATAGACACAAGCCCATTTACAGCCATCTGCCCATGACCTGACCTATATAAAAAAACAGACGGGCAGATCTCATCTGAAAGCCTGTGTGCATTACTCCATATTGTCCAGAGAGGACTTTTCATAAATTATTACTTTAGGAAGGCGTAGAACACCTGTCAGGTGTTATTTTTGGTCCCACCCCCTTCAGAGAGAGGAAGTGTTAGGAATAGGGACACAGACTGCAATAAATCACTCTTTTTCAGTGAAATGGAGAGGGCTTGGAACATGTGTCAGGTTGAATCGGTCTGTGTCTTTTAGTCCCAGTGACAACAGATCTACTCCCTTTTGGTACCCCTGTCACAGTGACAAGAGGTTAAATCTCTTCAACAGTAGGTTTTATCTTCCTAGGCCAAAAAAATTGCTTTAACAGGAGTTGAGCTTTAAAGTGGTTGTAAAGGCTCAAGCTTCTGTGTGCAGCTCCTCTCTCAGCCCTCCCAATACTTACCTGAGCCCCCTCTGGATCCAGCGATGTGCACTAGCTCTCTGCCTCTTCATTTGTTGAGACAGCATCAGGAGCCATTGGCTCCCGCTACAGTGAGGAGAGGGCGAGGCTGAGCCATGCTCTGTACCTGAATGGACAGACTGAGCAGTGGCTCGGGAGCCATCATAGCAAGCTGCTTGCTGTGTGGATACTCAGCAGGAGAGAGGGGCCAGGAGTGCCGGCGGATGATCTGAGCTACTCTGTGCAAAACCACTGCATAGAGCAGGTAAGTATGATATGTTTTGTATTTAAAAATAAATCAGCCTTTTAATATAACTTTAATTATTCACTCCCCTTAGAAGAACAAGTCCCTCTGAATATATTTATAGAATACAATGGGCACATTGGTTGAGTACTTTTAAAACACTTGACCCTCAGATATTTTGTAAGAACCCAAAGGTCCATTTCCAGCTATAATTGTGCATTACCAGACTACTTTACACAATATGTACAAAAGTGAAAATATATCAGCGCATACACCTCCACTAAACACAAAAAGCAGCTGACACTCAAAGTTAATCTAAATAACCAAAAAAAACAATGATAGGAAATTAGTGCAGCGCTAAAACTAAAATGAATCAATTGAATAGGAAATATAGTCCATGCAAAGGAGGAAGGGCCCAGTGTGGATAAAGATGCACTCAGAGCCAATGCTGTGGTCTTGAAACTACAAATCCACCACCAGATAGAATGGCCTCTCACCTCAAAGCACTGACCACAAAGGGTCAAATCACCAGGACAGATTCCACTTGCAACTGAACACTGACGATAACACCT
Source organism: Pelophylax lessonae (assembly GCF_965119305.1). Taxonomy (NCBI): domain Eukaryota; kingdom Metazoa; phylum Chordata; class Amphibia; order Anura; family Ranidae; genus Pelophylax; species Pelophylax lessonae. The sequence continues at coordinate 187,483,345 of NC_138770.1, read as the reverse complement.
TTGGCAGAATGGATGGATGGGATGATCCCAGTTGCTCCAAATACCTCCAGGGGATACCGATTAGACAATCCAAAAGCTTGCTCTCTTAGTGGTGTGACTCAAAGAAAGGCAAGTGATCGCACATAGTGAAGTATGTCTAACACATTTATTAATTAAAACATAAGAAAGCCTCTTACTTAATAACAGAATACAGCAGGCACATCACATCCTCTCTTGCTGAACAGTCATACACTTCCTGGAGCGACTCTGTGAGACAGCGGGTGATTGCACGGCTCCTCCCTTCCGCAAGCGTGACGTCCCATAAGGGAAGGGACTTCCTCAGCGGCTTGTGTAGGAGCCTGTCATCCCCGCAATATATAGAGCCAATGAGCTGCAACTCGTCCATAAGATTACAAGGCAGCCAGGTATTCACTTCTTCCGTCCCGCCCCAGTGTGTGTTTTTTCATTGTCTGTTTCTGTTTAACTTTTTAATGATCAGATGGTGGGTTGATGGGGCAGCCTATGCTGTGTTAAAGCTGAACTTTTGGCAGCTATAAAAGAAACAATTTAATCCCAACTCTCAAAGTAAAAATTCTCCCTTGCAGTAGTGGGGCTGTCCCCACACTACAAGGGTTAAATGCTAGTTTAGGTCTAAGGGAAGCAAAAAGCATGTTTACTTATAGGGGGAAAAATAATTATTTGATTTTGTATGTTTGCTTACTTACAAAGAAATGAAGGGTCTAGAATTATTATGATCAAGACAGAATATCAACCAAAAATCCAGAAAAAAAACATGATACAGATGTTCTAAATTGAGTTGCAGTTCAGTGAGTAAAACAAGTATTTGATCCCCAAAAAAAACATGATTTACTACTTGTTGGAGAAACCCTTGTTGGTAAGCACAGAAGTAAGACATTTCTTGTAGTTGGTGACCAGGTTTGCACACATCTCAGGAGGGATTTTGGTTCACTCTTCTTTACATATCTTCTATAAATCCTTAAGGTTTCTTGGCTGTTGCTTGGCAACTCAAAGTTTCAGCTCCCTCCATATATTTTCTATAGGATCGAGGTTTGGAGAATGTCCAGGCCACTCCGTGACCTTAATGTGCTTGCCTTGTCGGTATGTTTTGGGTCATTGTCATGCTGGAAGACCCATCCACGATCCATCTTAAGTGTTCTGGATGAGGGAAGGTTCTCATCCAAGATTTTTCAATACATGGCCCGTCCATTACCCCCTCAATGCAACAATGTCGGCCTGTACCTTTAGCAGAGAAACGGCCCCAAAGCATAATGTTTCCACCTCCGTGCTTGACTGTAGGGATTGTTTTCTTAGGGTCAGAGTCAGCATTTTTCTTCCTCCAAACATGGCGAGTCAAGTTAAATCCAGAGAGCTCAATTTTGGTCTCATCTGGCCACAGTACTTTCTTCCAATCCTTCTTTGAATCATTTAGATGGTTATTGGCAAGCTTCAGATGGACCTGTGCATGTGCCTTCTTGAGGAAGGGTACCATGCGGGCGCTGCAGGATTTCAATCCATGACGGAGTTTTGTGTTACCAATGGTTTGTTTGCTGACTGTGGTCCCAATTGCCTTGAGATCATTCACAAGCTTCTCCCTTGTAGTTCTGGGCTGATCCCTCGCTTTTCTCATCATCCTCCTTACCCCATGAAGCGAAATCTTGTATGGAGCTCCAGACCAAGGGCGATTGATGGTCATTTTGTATTTCTTTCATTTGCGAATAGTCAATCCAACAGTTGTCTCCTTCTCAACAAGCTTCTTGTTGATGGTCTTGTAGCCCATTCCAACCTTGTGCAGGTCTCCAATTATGTCCCTGACGTCCTTTGACAGCTCTTTGGTCTTGCCCATGATCGTGAGGTTTGAATGGAAGAAAGATTCTGTGAACAGGTGTCTTTGAGCACCACCTTATATTGACAGGTCTAACCACGTGAACACATACTGTAGCCAGTCTGTGGGAGCCAGAATTATTGTTGGTTGGTAGGGCATCAAATACCTATTTTACTCACTGAACTGCAACTCCATTTATAACATGTATCGTGTGTTTTTTTTTTTTTTTCTTTTTTTTTTTTTTCTGAAATTTTGGTTGTTCTGTCTCTATGATTTAAAATACACCTATGATAAAAATTATAGACCCTTCATTTTTTTGAAAGTGGGCAAGGCTTACAAAATCTGCAGGGGATCAAATAAATATTTTCCCCACTGTACCTGTCCCCCCCCCCCCCCCTCTTCCCTGGCAGATAACACTTTCCCATGCACTAATCCCCATGTCCAATTCAGGGCTATGGACTCCATCTTAATGACATCAGGGACATGACTGCCAGGACATAGATGAGAAGAGGCTGGAGCCAAAGGATCAGTCAGTAAATTGGCTTTTCCTGTTCCCCTAAAGATAAATAAACACTTAACTCTTGCATTACAAGGCCAGCCCCCTGCATGGGAGGATTTTTAAATTTCCTTGAGTTCAGCTTTAGATATTATTTTTTAAATGCATGCATTTTAAATACCAGAACCTGATATCAGTCGCCTGCAGTCCTTGTACAGCAGGGCTGTGGTATGAGAGGAGAAGCATTACAAGAAGCCAATCAGTTCATGTGCTGTCAAGAAGAATGCTGAGTGAAGAACATAACCGTGTCACAAAATGAAGAGCTCATCTTTGTGCTGCTTCTCATTATACTGTTCAGTCACAGGCAGGGCAGGGAGCCAGTGGCTCAGAGATGGTTTGTTAAAGCGGTAGTAAACCGCTGTTGTGTGTTTTTTTTTTTTTCTGTATCTGCAAGGCAATGCCATAATGTGCTAGTATGCACATTATGTGACACTTTCGCTCGCCCCTGGAGGGCTTCGTTTTGTCACCGCTGAAGGTGCAACCATCTTCTCCCAGTCTTCCTTCCGGGTTTGCGGACTCCGGCTGTGTGAGTGGCTGGAGCCGCAGTGACGCAGGAGCCACCGCTTATGGCACAGGACCGGAGGCACAGCCCGCGTGGCCTTTTCTTCGGCGCGCATGCACCAGTGACGTCTCCGGCTGCATCTACAGTAAATATCTCCTAAGAGGTGCACGTTTAGGAGATTTTTACAGTACCTATAAGTAAGCCTAATTATACGTTTACCTATAGGTAAAATTAATGCATGGGAGTTTACTCCCACTTTAAATGATGCTGCCATCAAAGTGAGGACATCTAGTTGTAGAAAAAAAACAATTCTGGAGTCAAGTTGAATATTGTAGCAAAAGTTGGTTTTCTTATTTTATCGTTTTTTTTTTACTTTTAAACTTTTGGCTGGAATTTTGCTTTAAAGATTTCCATATATTTGTTTGATCATAGGAAAGGTTTATTGTAGTGCGAGAGCCAAATGGTGTTTTGCGGAAAGCCACCTGGGAAGAGAGAGACCGAATGATCCAGGTTTATTTTCCCCGCCAAGGTCGGAAATTGGTCCCTCCACCTGTGTTCAAACAGGAAAACCTGCAGGTAAATGACACATCCAAATGTATATCCCTGCTGAGTGCCAGAACTGAGGTGTGATGTCTTCCTTTTGTTCCTTGCAGCATTTGTTTAAGCTGGATCGACATGAAGAGCTCCTAAACCGCTGTATTATCCAGTTTGAGCTAGATTCCAGGGAATATTTAGAGGTAAGTGGCAGTGCTCATTGAGGCCTCTGGTATCTTGATGTTCAGTTTGTGAACCTTGGCACAGGAAGTTTCATTACTAAATTGTACATGAATAATAATTCAGAACAGATTGGTTTTAGACACTAATGCTTATAGTCCTTCTAATATTTTAGCACAGCATGAAATTCTAAATACCCACTCACCTTTTATTCTGTAACCATTAGGCCTCATGCACACAGGATGTTTTTGCAGCTGCTTCTAGGGGCGTCAGGCTTTCTTTTTTTCCTTCTTCTAAACTCCCGTGCATGTTAGCCTATATGTCCATGCACACACAGGCTTTTGCAGAGTTTAGTGGCAGGGGCTTTTAGAGGTAGAAAAAAAAAAACACTGCCAGTGTGTGCAGGAGCAGCAGCTTGGCGCTGCTAAACGCCAGAAGCATTTAACGCTTGAGTGTTAATTTCAATGGCCAGAATAAATTATTATTCTGGCCAATTAAATGAATTGACCCACAAGCTCTTAATCTCTAAAAAGGTGCATAAACGCTTGTAAAAGGTTTAGACACTTTTACAAGCATCTGGTAGAGCTGCACAAATAATTGTTAAAAAAAATCGCGATCTCGATTTAAACCCCCCTCACAATCTCAATCCCACAATTCATGTAACAAGTGCATAGCAGTTTTCTGCGCAAAACGGTCAGGGGAAAAAAAAGCAGCCAGCAAAGTTTATCACAACATTGCTCAGTGCGGACTGCTGAGAGATATAAAAAATAAACATTGTATCATTTGGTTCTTTTGTAGATCAAAGGAATGAACTTTGGTCTGCAAATTAGGTCCGTTTAACTACTTAAAGACTAAGCCTTTTTCTGACACTTGTTGCTTACAAGTTAAAATCATTATTTAGAACCCCCAATTATTATGTATTTTTTTTTTTAGAAGAGACCCTAGAGAATAAAATGGCAGCTTTTGCAATTTTTTATGTCACACTGTATTTGCGCAGCGGTCTTTCAAATACAATTTTTTGTGAAAAAAATACACTTCAATGAATAATAAAATAAAAAAATTAAACAGTAAACTTAGCCATTTTTTTTTTTTGTATAATGTGAAAGATATTATGCCGAGAATTGTGATATTTATTCTAAGCAAAAGAAATTGTGATTCTTATTTATCCAGAGTTGTGCAGCTCTAGCGTCTGGCTTTTTTTCCTGCCAAAACAATGCTGCCAGAAGGAAAGGCTTCTAGGAGAATTTGCAAAATGACCTGTGTGCATGAGGCCTTAGACCTAGCCTCAAATCCTACAGTAGTCATGAACTTTTTCCTATCCTCAATTTTCATTTCATGCCAACAATGTCTTATGCTGAAACAAACCTTTAGTATATTGTATATGGAAAACTTCCATTCCAGCGCACAAGACATGAATAAATGTCTGCCTAATACAGCTGTCCAGCATACTGATCAGCATCTGTGATGGAACAGATTCAGTCTTCATTTACATTAAGTGAGTAATACAAAGCTAGAGCTGATGCACAAAAACACGTTGTTGCTTTTGTGTATTTTATTTAAAAAAAAAAACAAGTAATTAAATGTATTTTACATACAACTAGAATAAGTACCAAACTCTGGTAATATCACCCCTTCTATAGTCCTCTGCACAGCAGTGCTTACACTGGAAGAGGGGGGCAGCATTGGGAGCCAACCAGGCTCTGGGTTTTTCAACAACCTTTTTTTGCCGTTTTGAAGATTCGCTTTAAGCTGGCCATTGACGGTTCGAATCTCAGCCAGTTCCTGCTGAGATTCTAACCATGTATGGGCAGGTGAATGTATCCAAGTTGATCGATCAACTTGGGTACAACCAAGGCTGTTTGACTTTATATGTGATTATTGCTAGCGGCTGTTCTATCCGCTAACAATAATCACTGTGTTCTCCCAGTGGGGATGGGTTTCACAGCACCCCTGCCGAATAAACACGATAGCCTGTGGTTGCAGGAAAGAAATTTGCTCAGTCCATGGCCCTCACTAAAGATTAGGCACTCATGACCGAGCTTTTCATTCTTGTATTTATTTATTTTTTTCCAATAAACAAAAAATCACATACAAAAATGGTGACAAACATTCAGTAATACTTTAACCCCCCCCCCATCCGATTTTGAAGTTGTTATATTACCAACCAGACATCCTAAATATTCCCTATCTCAGGTGTCAGGCCTGGAGTTTCTTTACCATGCTTCCCATATTTTATATTTATATTTTTATACCTCCCCTTCTTATATAAGCCAGTTTTTCTTATATTATATTATTAACCATTCTCAGCCAATCTGTTATATATGGTGGTCTAGACTTTATCCACTTCCCTGTAATGGCTTTTCTAGCTTGATACAAGCATCTCAAAACTGCTATTCCTTTAGACCCAGGAACCCACTCCCTGCTCCATGTACCCCAATACGCATAGTACCAGATACAATCGTAAATTTGTTTCCAACACAGAGTTTATTCTATCCCGCACCTCCTCCCAGTATCTATGTAACTTGGGGCACCTCCAAAGGATATGAATCAAGTCCCCAAATGCAACCTTACATCTGGGGCAGAATGCATCCGGGCGTCCCCCTAAAGAAAACAATCTTTTTGGTGTGTAATATGCTCTATGAATAATATAAAACTACGGGAGTTTCTGGGCTGCTGAGAGGGATAATGCATCTATTGAGGTCACTATACCTTCCCGTTGCACATCTGTTAATTTTCCCACGTCGTCCTCCCATTTTACTCTACTAGACAGCTGAAAGTCTTTTTCCAATACTTTTACATGTATATTTTTATATAGTTTTGAGATCAACCCCTTTAAGGATGTGGCCTCTATCAAAGTTTTCAACAAAGGGATTTCACTCCATTCTAGTCCTCCTTTCCTAAATTGTGTTGTCAACGCATGTCCCAATTGTAAATACAGATAGAAATCTCCAAATTCCCTTTTCAGCTCCTGAAATGTCCTCAATATCCCTGCTTTATATAATTGTGATAGTCTTATCGCTCCCTTCTGTTTCCAATTACTAAAATTCTCCAAGCTCATAAGCTCAGTTAGATTTACATTATGCCAAATAGGTGTATACTCTGTAAATCCTGAGTATTGAAATACTGATCTTGTTATATTCCATACCTTCCCCAGCAACCTTGCCTATGGACACTGACCTACCCCCCCCCCCCCCCCCACCCCAAAGAGTTTGCTTCCAATGCCTCTATTAGCGATGTATGTGGTGTACAGGCCAACAAGGCTCATGAGCTATAACTGGTGTTATTACCCATTCCCCTCCTTGTAGCTGGGCTGTCAGGAAGTTCCTCCAGGGATGGGGGACAGCCAAACCCCCCCCCCCCTTTCCCCATATCTCTCGGCAACTGCAGTAATTGCAGAGGAACTCTAGTCTGCCCTTTCCTCCAAATCAATTTCCTAAAAAGACCCTCCAATTTCTTAAACCATACCCCGGGAATCCATATTGGAGAATTATGCAAGATGTATAACTGAGGCAGCCATATAATTTTAATCAGGCTGCAACGACCCACTACTGATAGGGGTAGAGGGCTCCACGTCCCGCACTTTACTCCAAATGATTTAATTAAGGGCTCTAAGTTTTTCAATACAAACAGTTTAGGGTTTACCGTTCCATTTATTCCCAATTTTTTAAAACTCTCCACTACTTGCAGATGTCTAGCACTCTCCGGTAGCTCCTGCTCCAATCCATCCAGTGGGAGACGAACAGATTTCTCCCAGTTGAGAGTCCTGAGAACAAACCAAATCTGTTCACAATATCCGTCACTGTGTTCAATAAATGGTTCACATCTTCTAAAGAAAAAAGGACATCTGCATATAGCGAAATCTTTTCCTCCTCCTTCCCTCTGCTAAAACCTAAATGCCGACAGAGTCAAGCACAAATAATTCCACTCAATGCTATCAAATGCTTTGACAGCATCAAGGGACAATATAGCTCTTGATCTCAACTCTTCTGATGGAATTTGTAAATTGAAAAATAATCTAATATTTAACGATGTTGATCTGCCAGGAATGAATCCACATTGATCGGGATGGATTATAGTATGAATTATCTTACCTAATCTAATAGCTAATACTTTTGCCAATAATTTAAGGGCTGCGCAAAGTAAAGAAATTGGTCCATATGATCCAAGTTGAGTTGGATCTTTCCCTTCTTTTGGTAATATAATTGTAGACTCCGTCATGCCTCATTTAACACCTGTAGCAGCTCTGGCAACATTCTCTCTCCATATTCCCCATAGATCTCATTTGGCAATCCATCTGGCCCTGGTGCTTTATGGTTAGCTGATTCCCTTACTGCCTCTAGTAGTTCTTCAATAGTATTAGGCATTTCCAATGATGCTCTGTCTTCCTTTAAGAGATGAGGAACAGACAAACCCTGGATAAAATCTCCCATTTCTCTAATTTCCTCCCCTACCTTAGACCTATAAAGATCGGAATAATAGTCTTTAAAAACATTCACTATTTCTACTGGACACATGGTCACCCTTCCAGCATGAGTCTCAGCGGACATTGTAGTAGGCGTACCTGTGTTCTGAGACCTTGCTAGGAGGGCTAGCATGTGTCTTTATTTTCTCCCTCTTCATACTGGGCCTGTTTTAGAAAAAAGCTTTCTATTTTCAGCCTTCTTCAAGGACAATGTTTTGTATAACTGCTATATCTACGCCCATTTAGCTAAGTTGTCTGATGGATCTTCTAGATATACTTTTTCCATGTCAGTCACTTTCCCCATTATACTCAGCAACCAATCCCTGGTCAGTTTCTTTCTTTTAGATATTTGCTGGATTATAATTCCCCTTAAGTAGGCTTTGAGGGTATCCCATACTATACCTTGCGTTGCTGCTGTTCTATTATGTCACAAAAACTCCCAAAGTGTGTAGATTATGTAATCTTTAGGGGAAATTAACTGTAGCCAGAAAGGATTAACTTTCCACTCCCCCCGTCCCATCGTTTTCTCAACCTTAATGTCAGGAATTAAGGGGAGTGATCCGACAATTCACTAGCCTCATATCTAATATCTGTTACCAATGGGATAAGTGTATCATTCCCTATCGCCATATGTATTCTACAAAGTGATGACTGCGTACAGGAATGGCATGAAAAGATTTGGGCTGTTGGGTGGCGTTCACGCCAAATGTTCCTCAGTCCCATCTCTTGTAGTATCCTATACAGTGACGTATAAGGGATCTGTTCTGGTCTCCTTCCCAAAAGGGAATCATCACCATATTAAAATCTCCTACTATTAGGACTGGCACCCTTTGGTTTATCAATTATAAATTCCAACAAATGGTTAATTCTATTTTAAAAAGAGGGGGAATGTACACATTAACAAGTACACATGGCATCTCAGCCAGCACGCAATGTATATACAGGTCCTTCTCAAAAAATTAGCATATTGTGATAAAGTTCATTATTTTCTGTAATGTACTGATAAACATTAGACTTTCATATATTTTAGATTCATTACACACAACTGAAGTAGTGCAAGCCTTTTATTGTTTTAATATTGATGATTTTGGCATTCAGCTCAAGAAAAACCAAAATTCTTATCTCAAAAAATTAGCATATTTCATCTGACCAATAAAAAAAAGTGTTTTTAATACAAAAAAAGTCAACCTTCAAATAATTATGTTCAGTTATGCACTCAATACTTTTGCAGAAATCACTGCTTCAATGCGGCGTGGCATGGAGGCCCAGGATGCTTCGATAGCGGCCTTGAGCTCATCCAGAGTGTTGGGTCTTGCGTCTCTCAACTTTCTCTTCACAACATCCCACAGATTCTCTATGGGGTTCAGGTCAGGAGAGTTGGCAGGCCAATTGAGCACAGCAATACCATGGTCAGTAAACCATTTACCAGTGGTTTTGGCACTGTGAGCAGGTGCCAGGTCGTGCTGAAAAATGAAATCTTCATCTCCATAAAGCTTTTCAGCAGATGGAAGCATGAAGTGCTCCATAAATCTCCTGATAGCTAGCTGCATTGACCCTGCCCTTGATAAAACACAGTGGACCAACACCAGCAGCTGACATGGCACCCCAGACCATCACTGACTGTGGGTACTTGACACTGGACTTCAGGCATTTTGGCATTTCCCTCTCCCCAGTCTTCCTCCAGACTCTGGCACCTTGATTTCCGAATGACATGCAAAATTTGCTTTCATCCGAAAAAAGTACTTTGGACCACTGAGCAACAGTCCAGTGCTGCTTCTCTGTAGCCCAGGTCAGGCGCTTCTGCCGCTGTTTCTGGTACAAAAGTGGCTTGACCTGGGGAATGCGGCACCTGTAGCCCATTTCCTGCATTTCTAGATGTTTCTACTCCAGACTCAGTCCACTGCTTCCGCAGGTCCCCCAAGGTCTGGAATCGGTCCTTCTCAGGGTCCGGTCACCTCTTCTCGTTGTGCAGCATTTTCTGCCACACTTTTTCCTTCCCACAGACTTCCCACTGAGGTGCCTTGATACAGCACTCTGGGAACAGCCTATTCGTTCAGAAATTTCTTTCTGTGTCTTACCCTCTTGCTTGAGGGTGTCAATGATGGCCTTCTGGACAGCAGTCAGGTCGGCAGTCTTACCCATGATTGCAGTTTTGAGTAATGAACCAGGCTGGGAGTTTTTAAAAGCCTCAGGAATCTTTTGCAGGTGTTTAGAGTTAATTAGTTGATTCAGATGATTAGGTTAATAGCTCGTTTAGAGAACCTTTTCATGATATGCTAATTTTTTTAGATAGGAATTTGGGTTTTTCATGAGCTGTATGCCAAAATCATCAATATTAAAACAATAAAAGGCTTGCACTAATTCAGTTGTGTGTAATGAATCTAATAAAATATATGAAAGTCTAATGTTTATCAGTACATTACAGAAAATAATGAACTTTATCACAATATGCTAATTTTTTGAGAAGGACCTGTATATGTATCTTCCTCCCCCATCTATTTTAACTTGTCTACAGGAGAACCCTACTGATCTATGTATTAAAGTACTCGTTCCTCTTAAATATGATGTATACAAACAAAGGACAGATACTCTAAGAATTTAGTCTTTTTTACCGAGTCTCCTAGTCCCCTTACATTCCGTGAACAGTCACCACACCACACATACTACTATCCAAGCGGATAGAGTTGCTGACGGGCATCCACCTTCCCCCCAACTTTCCAGAAGGCCTTATGTGATCTTCCCTTTGTGGGGAGTCACCTGTTCGGAGCCTCCTCCGGAGGTTCCATGAGGAAAAGGTCTGGTATGTCGAGAGCGGGTCTTTGCAGACAAACACCTCTTCTGCCTGACGGGGCGTCCTTACCCGTATCTGGGGTGGGGGAGGACGTCTTCTCTTCTTTCCGGACCCGTGGACCTCCCTGATTCAAGACATGTGGGTCCACGTGCTAATTCGATCCGGCTACAAGATCGAGTTTTTGGTATTCTCCAGAGAAGCTCTTTACTTCCAACCTGCGTTTATCCCCAGACCTGCTACTACAAGGGGTGATTGTTCCCCACTCAGAATCGGAATGTTTTTTTCATGGGTTTTATTCAAATATGTTTGCAGTCCAGTCTTGGACCTCAAGCTCTGAACTGCTTTGTGCGGGTACAGATGTTTTGAATGGAGTCTATTCGTACGGTATCGGCATCCCGACATCAGGGGGATCTCCTGCCCTCTATCGATTATTAAGGACGCTTACCTTCATATGCCGATATATTTTGGTCATCCGTGCTTCCTCCGCTTGCCGTGGGTGAGGAGCATTATAAAGAGGTCTCACCTCAACCCCTTGGGTTTTCACAAGTGTTGGCCCCAGGGTTGGCATTGGTGCACCAGCGCGGGATTGCGGTACTGGAGTGCCTGGATGATATTTTTACATTGTTAGTGACATTGAAAAAAAGACATCAGTCCATCCAGTTCAACCTATTATGTGTGTGTTTTGTGTTTGCTGTTAACCGTACATTGTATACCCCTGTATGTTGTGGTCTTTAGGGTGCCCATCTAATAGTTTTTTGAAACTATCGATGCTCCCTGCAGATACCACTGCTTGTAGAAGAGAATTCCACAGTAAAGACCCCTTTACGCAGTTTAAGGTAAACAGGTTTTCTTTTTGTTTTATTGAGAGGCCCCATGTCTTATTGAATTCCCTTTTTCTGAAAAGTTTCTTCCCTGTGCTAGGGTCACCAGTACGGTATTTGTACATTGATATCATGTCCCCTCTCAAGCGTCTCTTCTCCAGAGAGAATAAGTTCAATGCTTGTAGTCTTTCCTCATAGCTGATGTCCTCCATTCCCCTAATTATCTTTGTTGCCCTTCTCTGGACTCTTTCTAGTTCCAGCACATCATTTCTGAGGACCGGTGCCCAGAACTGGAAGGCATACTCAAGATGTGGCTGGACCAGAGTCTTGTAGAGTGGGAGAATAAGCATTTTATCTCTAAAGTGAATCCCCTTTTTTATACATGCCAGTATTCTGTTTGCTTTTCTTGCAGGAGGGCATTACCTTACATTTTTCAACATTAACCACTTGCTACCCGCCCGCCGTCAAATGACAGCGGAACGGTGTAGCTATTGTTCTGGGATGCCTTCATATGATGGCGCACCAGAACAGCCTCTCTCGCACACTCTCGGGGGCACACAGAGCGGCGATCGTTACCGCGCCGTGTTGCTAGGACACGCTGTGACCCCGATCTCGGTAAAGAGTCAAATGACATGACTCTACCCATGTGATCGGCTGTGTCCAATCACAGCCGGTCACATGTAAATGAGGAAGTGCCGTTATTCGGCTCTCCTCGCCTCACACTATCAGTGTGTGAGGTGAGGAGAGCCGATCAGCGGCTCCTCCTCATAGGGAAGACAAGTAAAAGTAATCAGGGCAATGATCATCAGTGCCCTGATTACACAAAATGTAAATAAACTGCCAATTACTGCCCACCATCAGTGCCCGCCATCAGTGCTTACAATCAGTGCCCATAGTGCTGCCAGTCAGTGCCTGCTCATCACTATGAGCACTATGCGCAGCACTATGGGCACTAATTGTGGGCACTGATGGTGCTGCCCATTATTGCTCATCAGTGCCACCTGTCAGTGTCAATCAGTGCCGCCTCTTAGTACCCATCAGTGTGTCATATAAGTGCCACCTCATCAGTGTGTCATACTAGTGCCACCTCACCAGTGCAGCCTATCAGTGCCGCCTTATCAGCGCACATCAATGAAGGAGAAAAATTTATTTATTTTCAAAATTTACTCACAAAAAAAAAACTTTTTTCAAAATTTTCTTTTTTTTTTTTTTTTTTTTTTTTTAAGAAATAAAAAACCCAGCAGTGATTAAATACCACCAAAAGAAAGCTCTATTTGTGTGAAAAAAATTATAAAAATTTCATATGGGTACAGTGTAGCATGACCACGCAATTGTCATTCAAAGTGTGACAGAGCTGAAAGCTGAAAATTGGCCTGGGCAGGAAGGGGGTGAAAGTGCACTGTAGGCAAGTGGTTAAACCTCATTTGCCATGTAGTTGCCTATCGCATTATTTTGTTCAGGTCCGCTTGTAAGGTTACCACACGTCCTGTATAGAAGATATTGTATAGTCATATTGCGGATGTATATAAGTATCGCCCGAAAATACAGAGATTGTGCTGGTTATCCCATCCTCAAGCTAGTTTAGGAATAGGTTAAACAGGATTGGTCCCAGGACAGATCCTTGGGGGACCCCACTTTCCACACCCGACCAATCTGAGTGCTCCCCATTTATCACCACCCTCTGGACTCGCCCCTGGATCCAGTTTTCAATCCAGGTACTCACCCTATGGTCAATACCTACATAGTATACCTTAGTTTGTACAGTAAGCGTTTGTGGGGAACTGTATCAAATGCTTTTGCAAAGTCCAGATACACCACATCCACGGGCCTTCTTTTATCTAGAGGGCAGCTTGCTTCTTCATTGAAGGTTAATAGATTGGTCTGGCAAGAACGATTCTTCATGAATCAATGCTGATTACTACTAATGAAACGGTTTTTATTACTAAAGTCTTGTATGTGGTCCCTTATCACCACCTCCAATATCTTGCAGACTACTGATGTTAGGCTAACCAGCCTATAATTCCCCAGGATATATCTCGGCCCTTTTTTAAATATTGGTACCACGTTGGCTTTTTTTCCAGCCAGCTGGTACCATTCTTGTCAGGAGACTATCCATAAAAATTAGGAACAATGGTCTGGCTATCACCTGGCTGAGTTTTTTTTTAAGGACCCTCGGGTGTAAGCCATCTGGTCCCGGTGCCTTATTTATGTTAAGTTTTTCAAGTCTGATTGTGAGTCTGTCTTCTGTTCTTAAAATCCCCAATTAAAATGACATTCCCCATCCTTGCTGCCATTCCAAGCAGTGATAGGAGGTCTGACTCCCCCCCCTCCTCCCTCTGGTTAAGGGGCCTATAGCATGCCCCCAATGTTACTTTCCCCATAGTACCTTCCCTTTGAAGCTCAACCCACAGGGATTCTACCTCCTCCCTAGTTCCATTCTTGATATCGTCCCTCATATTTACCTGCACATCGTTCTTGATATACAGGCATACCCCTCCCCCCCCCCTTTTTTTTTTTTTTTACCTTCTCTATCTCTGCGATATATAGGGAATACCCCTAAATGGTTGCGGGTTCACCCCCGCTCCTTCTCGGAGTTTGGCTTTCCTCCAACAAGGTATTGAGCAATCTTCGATACCATCAAGGGCCAGGTTGGGCCGTGGTGTTTTTCTTTCAATGACCTTTGGCTACGTATTCTTTCGCCACTTGGCTCCCCCCAGTGCGGTCTCTGTTGCCCTTGTGGGATCTCAACTTGGTGCTGTCGGTTCTTCAGTAACCGTCATTCAAAAATATTTGCGAGATTCCTATGCTTACATTGTCCTAGTAAATAGCCCTCTTGGTGACTATTACTTCTGCACGTAGGGTGTCGGAGCTGGCAGCTTTGTCTTGTCATTCACCTTACTTGGTGGATCACAGAGATAAAGTGGTGCTTCATCCTTGTCAGGCGTTCCTTCCTAAGGTTGTTTCTGGTTTCCATCTGAATAAAGACATGGTGTTGCCTTCCCTGTGTCCTAAGCCTAGGCATCCTAAGGAGATTGCCTTGCGTTCTCTGGATGTGGTTAGGGCGTTCAGGATGTACCTGGCGGCAACCAAGTTGTTTAGGAAATATAACTTACTATTTGCCCTTATGGATGGACCTCATGAGGATTTGGCCACGTCTGCCGTGACCATTTACAGATGGATCAGACTGACGGTGGTGCAGGCCTATTCAATAAGGGGTCAGGTTCTCCTTTCCCTGCTAAGGCGCATTCTACCCAGGCGCTTAGTGCCTCCTGGGCCTTCCGCCATCTGGCGTCAGTGATGCAAGTTTGCAAGGAGGCCACTGGTAAGTGCACACTTTCCCAAAATATTTTACAAAGTGTATGTGCTGGCATCTGTGGATGCTGCTTTGGCCGCAAGGTTTTGCTGGCTGCTGTTTTGAGAGGTCTAGTCCTCTTTGAGGGTGTATGTTTCAGGTGAAGCTCCAGTTGTTCCTGGTTGAGCTTCATGTTACCTGGTTGGCTAGGTTTAGCCTTTGGGAATATTTTTCTGCTGTTTTTTCCCACCCCTCATGTTTGACACTGCTTTGGGATGTCCCAAAGCTACTACCCTAAGTTGGGGCATCCGCCCTCCCCTCCGCTGCCCTTGGGTGCTTGGCTCCACTGAGGCTCGCGCCCTGGCTGCTGGGCTTCCGCAAAAATTAAGGCCCCAGCTTGCAGCCTACTAGGCCATGCGGCCGAGTCGGCCTCAATTTGGGAGGTGGCCTCAGTGACCCTATCTGGGATGAGTGCACTTGCGGCTGGGCCTCCACACAAATTGAGGCCGTGGCTTGTGGCCTACTAAGCCATGTGGCCAACTTGGCACCTCCCTTGGAAGGGGTTGCACTGTGGGTGGGTGGTTTATTTTTTGATGGCAACCATGCCGCCATTATTGCGGAGGGCACCTACCCTTTTAGCACTGCGGGACCATCTGGATACCCTGCCTGCGCATCAGCTTCACGGCAGGCGGTCCCCTTTTTAAGGGGGCTATTTTCTATTGTGCAGGTCTCTACGGAGGGGCTTGGAGGATGACCCCCTTGTTTTTTGTGGGGTCCAGTTGGTTGTTCATTCATGTATAGACTGCTCATTTCTTTCTAACCAAGTTGCGGCTCCTGTAGGTGTATCAAAAAAATGAACCACACCTGGCGCTGCGACTCTGTCGCGACGGATATAACATGGCATTTTGCACGTTTAACTGCCGCAGCCGTCTCTTGATATCTATAAATCTCAACCATCTTCTCTGTACTTCTGCAGAGAAGTCTGGAAAGAATGAGATTTTTAGCCCATTAAACCTGATTTCCTTTGTTTCTCTTGCTTTTCGCAATATTATTTCTCTGCCCTTAAAAAAAAAAAAATCACTGGTCTTGGGATCCCTACCAAGGCAGGGGTTCTCATCAGGACTCTATGAGCCCTTTCTACAGCAAAAAAGGGGGACAGTTCTTCCTTCCCAAACACCTCAAGAACCAATTTTTCCAAAAAGACTCATGTTCCCTTCACTTTTCTCTTGTACACCAATTATGCGAATATTGTTCCTCCTCAGTCTGTTTTCTTCAAAAGTATTACTCTGTTTCTCGACTGTTCCCTTTAGTAGTTCAATTTCTTGTTTCATAGGTATTATTTCATCCTCCACACCACTAACTCTGCCTTCCAGCTCCGTAGTGCGTTCCCATACCTTTTTGTAGGTCACGCTTAAAAAAAATTAAGTTTTCTCTTTTATACATTTCAGCTGATCCGTCATTTCTGACAGGGCGGATTTGCGTCCATTTACTGCCATTACCCCTCTCTTAAGGATGGCTCCTCAGTCAATTAATTCTCATAAACAGAAAGGTCAAGTAATCCCAATCGGGTTAGAGGGTCCTGAATCCATTTTGGAGGGCTTGCTACTCAAACTTGATCCCTTAAGGGTTTTAGAAGGTGACAAATATCTTGGGTTGCAACCCTTTCACAGTATTTTGAGATGGGTTATGTGCAAACTGTTCCAATTTGGCTCCTGCTTCCTTCATTTTTTCTTTTACTGTTTGTTGGGGCTGCGAGCTAGAGGGCTTCTGTAGTATTGATATCTCCTTTTTTCCTTGTCATTGCTTTAAACCTTGTTTTCCAGATACAGTATATACTAAGTAAGGGTCTTGTTACTAAGCGTGTTGACCAGGCGCCAGCTGTTACTTTCCCATTTCCTCTCTCCAAATTATTTTAGATACAGATTAAATAATAAAAAAGAAAAAAAAAACATATCTGTGCAGATTCAAGAGTCCGGGAGTCAGTCAATCAGGCAAAAGTATTCTGCAATCCAATAGAGGGCTAATAGGGGGTTAATGGCTGTGGCAGGCGCAGCACTACAAAGTGCCTTATGCACTGTGGCATTAGAAGAATTGGATGTCTCTGACTTCAGTCTAACCAGACTGTCTGTTACTCTATAAATTCCTCTAATACCGTTCTATGGAAAGCAGTACGTTTAAAGAGCACACCAAACGCTTAAGATATCTTCTTTTTTAACTTCAACTTTTCTTCATAGATAACAGTGACACTTTTGCAGCAGACAGTCCATGTACAACATGTGCTGAATACAGTACTGTATAACAAATGGTGGATATATTTCTCTCTCTATTGCTGTTGCTGTTTGGGTTTGTTTGCTTGGGTTTGGTTTTGAGTTGTTAGAGTTTGAATTCGATATAACTTTTGAATTTTGATAGTTTTGTTTTCGTGTTCGAGTTTGATATAACTTCTGAAGTTTGATAGTTTGGTGGAACTACAAGTGAACACATAACTAGTTCAGTATACAGCTCTAATCACATTACTAACAATAGGAACATGTATAACTGTTAATTACCTATTTTTGACCACTTGCTTCCATAAAACTGCTCTGTGGATCTGTGTGTCTATTCAGTTCTCTTCTGTAGTGGAAGAGGGTATTGGCTGTGATTGGCCACAAACTCCTTATGGGTAATAAAGTTTAACTCTGTTGTGTCTGAGCTTACCTTGCATGCATACAAATGAATCTTACAGCATATTTCCTTTGCTTCTGTGAACACAATATACAATTGTTATATGACATCCAAACATGAAATCACAGTAAATAACTCTGCTTTTGTCTCTCACACATAAACATATGCACTAGTATTGAGGTTATTAACAGGTCTAGCTGTATATGCATGTAGGTCCTATTAGCAACCTAGGACAGGTTCTAGCTGGCCAGCTACACTCCCACCAAAATTACCTATAATTCTATGTTCTCTATAGTAGGATTTGAACATGAATTTGGGGAATTTTCTATCAGGTTCGCAACTTCCAAGTGTCTTTTATCACTTTTTTAAAGTAGAACAACTAACTGCTGTATAGGACGTTCCAACTTGAGTGGAGTAGTGAGACGTTTTTCCTTTTTGTCAAGTTTTGAGTCTCCTATTTGTAACAATGCTCTTCTTACTAGTTTGATTCCAGATTCTGTGGACTCTAGACTTATAAGACCATCATCTACATAGAAGTTTTTCTTAAGAAAATTTGCTGCTGATGGGCAATCCTCTTCATTTTTGTTGGCCAGGTACTTCATACCATAATTGGCGCAACCTGGAGACAATGCTGCTCCAAACAAGTGTACTTTCATTCTGTATTCTGCTGGCTCTGTATCTGTATTTCCGTCCTCCCACCATAGAAACCTCAGGAAGTCTCTATCTTCATTCTTCACATGAAACTGGTGGAACATCTTTTCAACGTCGCACATGACCGCTACGGGATACTTTCTGAATCTACAGAGTACTCCAGGCAGAGTGTTTGTAAGGTCTGGTCCTTTTTAGTAGATGATCGTTCAATGCAACACCATCATACTTTGCTGAGCAATCAAATACTACTCTAATCTTATCTGGTTTCTTTGGGTGGTAAACACCTTGATGTGGGATGTACCACACTTCTCCTTCTTTAGGTTGGTTATTCACCTTCTCTGCATGTCCTTCTTCAAGGATGCCTTCCATGAATTTAAAATAATCTTGCTTGAATTTGGGATCTCTTCCCATCTTTTTCTTCAGGCATTTCAATCTTGCTAGGGCAAGATTTCTGTTATTTGGCAGACAAGGTCGTTCTCTAAAGGGTAAGGGCATTTCAAGATAACCTTGTTGATTCTGCTGAATACTTTCTTCTAGAGTGTGTGCGAACTTTATGTCTTCTTGAGATACACTCTTTTCTTCAGAACTTATGTCTGCAAAGTCAGACTCAAGGATCTTGATTATTTTTGCTGAACTTACAGTTGTTAACTCTTGGAAGGATATTCGATGACACAATCCTGTCACCTGTCTTGAGTTTGCAATCTGCTGTTTTCCTCCAACAACACCCCATCCTAGATCAGTTCGAACAGCGTAGGGTTCACCCTTTCCTCCTGCGATTACCTCTCGTGGTACCAAAGCTTCGGGACAATCGTAGCCTATCAACAGTCCAACACCAAACTCCTTCAGCGGGGACATTTCATGTGATATGACAGATAGGTGTTCCCATTTATTGGCTGTTTCACAGGTAGGTATGCGATCTCGATCTAGAGGTATATCGTCTTTCGTATAGGCTGGAGGTAGATTTAATGTGAGGTTTGAATGAAGTCCTCTAACTCTCAATCCTTTGACTCTTTGACTGTTCACTAATGTATCTCTCCCCGTCATTGTGGTGAGTTTGAGCTTCACTGGTTCTGTAGCCACTTGTAATTTCTTGCAGATTTTTTGATCAATGAAGGTAACATCGCTTTGGGCATCCAATAGTGCATAGGCATATACCTTCTTATTCCTCCTTTTAGGATTTGAAATGCACACTGGTACAACCATTGATGTGCTGTTGCTTTCTTCTTCCCTTACTCTGCAAGAGAATACTGATACTTTCTTTTCTTCCTCAGCATCTTTAGGTATTGAGGATTCATCCTTCTTTGGACGTTCTTCATGTAATGGGGTAGGATGGCGTCCTTTGCAAACACTGCATGTGGCCCTTTTCTTACACTCCTTAGTAATATGGCCTTTCCTTAGGCATCCAAAACACAGTTGATTATCAAGTACAAATTTTTTCTTTTCATTTGAGGACTTCTCTTTCAATTGTTGGCACTTGTGTATGGAGTGGTTCTCTCCACAGAACATACACTTAAAGGTAGTCTGAGGATTTGTCAGTTCTGTCTCTCTACTGATCCCAGTAGTGACTTTGAACTTGCTCTCGTAGGTATCTAGACCTTTAGCTGCTGTGTTGGTTGCAAAGCTAGCTGCTCTTGAACGTCTTGTATCTCTCGCAGGCCTTTCTTCTAAGGATTTTAAGGCATAAGATGCTGTTACTGGGTTACATGCTATTCGTGCTTCCGTATTGACAAACTCCGAGAACTTTTCTTTAGATCTAACTGTTCAGTCACATAGCGATTCCACCTAGAAGCCACTCCTTCAGGTAGTTTAGCTAGCATCCTGTGGTTTTCCAGATAGTCGTTCAGTACTTCTAGTCCTCATACATGTGGGATGGCATTGCTGCATGCTTGCAGGAAGTCACCATACTCTTGGAGTTTGAAATGTTCTTTAGGACCTATCTTAGGCCAGTTATTAAATTTCTCCCTAAAGGCTCTTTGTACTAAGAAAGGATGACCATATCTTGCATTTAACTTTTCCCAAGCTTGTTTATAGGCTTCTTCGTCTGTTCTATAGAAGTTACCTTCAAGACATTCTTTGCTTCTCCACCAACATATTTCTGAAGGTAGAATAACTTGTCAACTGGCCTGGAACAATAGTGCTCAATGATCATTTCAAAACTCGCCTTCCACTCTATGAACTTCAGTATGTCTCCTGAAAATACAACAGGTTCTGGAACGGGCAGTCTTGCTGGGACAGTTCTCTGTCGTCTTGCTGGGACAATAGTTGCAACATTTTCCTGATCATTGCAGTGACATCTAGGAATAGGATCATCTAGTTTTATTTTCTCACCTAGTTCTAAATTAGGTAAGTCTCTCTCTTTGTCTTTCTGAGCAGGGATAGAAGGGCACTGACTTTTTTCTTCACTACGTACTGGTGATTTCCTTTCATTCTCCTGGGCGTATGAAAGGAAGTAGGAGTCTGCATCTTCACTTAGTACAGATTTGGACTTATGATTACTATTTATGTCCTCTTCGTGTACTCTTAGTCTGGCTTCTATAATCTTGACTTCTTTCAGCCTCTCCAGACTTTCCATTTGATGGCGCTGTGCCTCCATTTCAGCTTCCATTTGATGGCGCTGTGTCTCCATTTTAGCTTCCATTTCAGCTTTTCGTAGGCACTGCGTCTCAATGGCAGATTCCATCTCAATTTCTGCTTTCTTGACAGCAAGTTGTTCGACCAGTTCCTTTCTTTTGGCTATTAAGGTACTTGAGGACTCCGATATGTTACTGGCACTTCTGCTAGTGAAGGAAGTCCCACTTGAGATTGTGGTTCCCCCTAAGGACCTAGCATAGTCTCTCATAAAGAGCTCGTTCATTCTCTTTCGTGCCTTAACTTCATCATAGTTAGCTTCAGATGATAGTTCTCTCATGAGCTTTACTAAATCTTTAGTGACTGCAGTACATGTGTCCATGTTCCTTACAATATCCTGGGAAGGGGTCGTGGATGACCGCAGGTTGACATATGCTGCCATGAGCTCTGATTCAGATTCTTCTATCATCTCTATAATATCACTCAAGTTTCCTTTTATACTTTCTTGCTTTAGCTTTCTACGAACACCTATAATGTATAATTTCCACTTATCTGGTGAACTTTTTTCCTTTTTAATGCTGCTTCTTGCTCCAAATTTTCCAGCATCTTTGCGGTCGGTTTTCTGATACGCTCTGAACGTCTTAGTTCGTCTGGTTGGGATATATCAGTTTGGGGCAAGACTAATGCTGCATCTGACTCTTTTACCTCAGACAGGTTCCCTTGCTCTTCACTTTCTAACTTATCTATCCTTGTATCCTCTAACAGTGGCATAGCAATACTAGACTTAGACATTTTTACTCTAAATGCTATAACACTCAATAAGAATATTAAGAAGACTTTCACTTTAAATGCAATAGCAATAGGTGCAGGCAGTAAAAAATGACATTCACTTTAACCACTTTAGCCCCAGCCCTATTTCGGACACTTTTTGTTCACAAGTTAAAACCAGTATTTTTTCCTAGAAAACTACTTAGAACCCCCAAACATTATATATATTTTTTTAGCAAAGACTCTGGAGAATAAAATGTCGGTCATTGCAAAATTTTTTGTCACGCGGTATTTGCGCAGCGGTCTTTAAAACGCCATTTTTTTGGAAAAAATTTGAAAAATCACATTTCACTGCATTTAAAAAATACTAAACAGTAAAGTTAGCCCATTTTTTTTGTATATTGTGAAAGATGATGTCACGCCGAGTAAATAGATACCAAACATGTTACGGTTTAAAATTGCGCCCCCCCCGTGGGATGGCGACAAACTACGGTCAATAGAGATCTCAATCTGCGACGATTTAAATTTATTTAACGGTTACCAGTTTAGAGTTAGAGTGTAGCTCTTTTTTTTTAATTATTGCCCACGCTCTGGCGATCGCGGCGATACCTCACATGTGTGGTTTGAACAGCGATTTCATTTGCGGCTCGACTTGCGTATACGTTTTTTTTTGTGCGCGAGCTAACGGTGACGGGGACGGCTAAATTTTTTTTTTTTTTTTTTTTCCTATTTATTTTTTCTTTTTTTTTAAACTTTATTACAGGTTTTTAAAAAAAAAAAAAATCTGATCACTTTTATTGCTGTCACAAGCAATGTAAACATCCCTGGTGACAGCAATATGTTGTGACAGGTACACTTTATGGAGGGATCGAGGGTCTAAAAGACCCTAGACCCCTCCACTACACTTCCCTGTATGCAAAACGCCGAAAACGGCATTTTTGCATACAGCCGTTTTTCAAATCTGCCGCCTTTTGCAGCACAGTAACCCGGAAGTGACGTCATGGACGCCGCCTCCGGGTTACGTCATCGGAGACCCGATCGATGCCGTTTCCGGCATTCATCGGGACTCCATCCAGCCGGCGGACGTGCCGGCTGGGTGCTCGGGGCTCCCGGTGGGACGGTAGCCCCGAGCAAAGCCGCGGAAGGCGGCGGGAGGGGGGGGACGTCCCCTCCCGCCCCCCCGGGTAACGATCGAGCGGCTCCCGAGCCGCATCGATCGTTACCGACGGAAAGCCGACCGTCGGCTTCAAACAACGGTACCGGGATGATGCCTCTAGCTAGAGGCATCATCCCGGTATAACCACTCAAAGTCAGCCGACGTAGAGGTTACGTGACTGGTAGTAAAGTGGTTAAATACTTTAGAGTCCGTGTACTACAACTGCCCCTTGTTTTTTACTTACAGTCCTTTTATTCCTGAACACGAAAATGTCTCTTTCTTGTCAAGCCTATTGCAATAATAAGTAATAAAGGAAAGTTCTGACCTTATTCTGAAGAGCAGGATACTGCGATCTGTAAGTTGCTGCAACAAATATCAGTCTTAAAGGAGACTTGTCTTTTCTTGATATGATGCTTTGCGCTGACTTGCGATGCTTTGCGCTGACTTGCGATGCTTTGCGCTGACTTGCGATGCTCTGGGCCTAGTGGCGGGAAACTAGCTGGCTGCAGTACGTGGTCTCTCCGTGGGTAGCGGTGCAGGCACTCTAGCTCTGGACTTTGGCTTCCCACCATGCGTCTTTCTCTCTCTAGGAATCGCAGGAGGGTTGGCGCTCTTTCTGTGACTATCTTGCCTTAGCCGTTCTGCCACTTTAAGAGTCGGCTGCAGTTTGACTAAACCCACACGTTATGGCCTCTATGTAGCTCCACTGCTCAAATGCGCTCTTTACTGTGCATGTTGAGGAGCACTATCACTTCACCCTCAAAGGGCAAAATAGTTCCACTGTGGCAGGCGCAGCACTACAAAGTGCCTTATGCGCTGTGGCATTAGAAGAATTGGATCTCTCTGACTTCAGTCTAATCAGACTGTCTGTTACTCTATAAATTCCTCTAATACCGTTCTATGGAAAGCAGTAGGTTTAAAGAGCACACCAAACGCTTAAGATATCTTCTTTATTAAGTTCAACTTTTCTTCATAGATAACAGTGACACTTTTGCAGCAGACAGTCCATGTACAACATGTGCTGAATACAGTATAACAAATGGTGGATATATTTCTCTCTCTATTGCTGTTGCTGTTTAAGTTTGTATGCTTGGGTTTGTATGCTTGGGTTTGTTTGCTTGGGTTTGGTTTTGAGTTGTTAGAGTTTGAATTCGATATAACTTTTGAATTTTGATAGTTTTGTTTTCGTGTTCGAGTTTGATATAACTTCTGAAGTTTGATAGTTTGGTGGAACTACAAGTGAACACATAACTAGTTCAGTATACAGCTCTAATCACATTACTAACAATAGGAACATGTATAACTGTTAATTACCTAT
This sequence comes from Pelophylax lessonae, assembly GCF_965119305.1. NCBI lineage: Eukaryota > Metazoa > Chordata > Amphibia > Anura > Ranidae > Pelophylax > Pelophylax lessonae. The sequence continues at coordinate 187,459,260 of NC_138770.1, read as the reverse complement.
TTTTGGCCACTTGCTTCCATAGAACTGCTCTGTGGATCTGTGTGTCTATTCAGTTCTCTTCTGTAGTGGAAAATGAGAAGGCTGGCTGAAGCATGAGGCTTCAGAGACAAGAAATGAGTGTAAGGCTGGCTGTGATTGGCCAAGACTGTTGCGGAGTGTGAGATTGGCTGTGATTGGCCACAAACTCCTTATGGGTAATAAAGTTTAACTCTGTTGTGTCTGAGCTTACCTTACATGCATACAAATGAATCTTACAGCATATTTCCTTTGCTTCTGTGAACACAATATACAATTGTTATATGACATTCAAACATGAAATCACAGTAAATAACTCTGCTTTTGTCTCTCACACATAAACATATCTACTAGTATTGAGGTTATTAACAGGTCTAGCTGTATATGCATGTAGGTCCTATTAGCAACCTAGGACAGGTTCTAGCTGGCCAGCTACAATGGCAGCCAAA